>NC_069731.1:7958258-7978258 GCF_027358585.1 Pangasianodon hypophthalmus | reverse complement strand
GAAAGACCATAAACCTTCAGGGATGCGTTTCCTGAAAAGTTTGGAACCTTAAGTACTCGATTAACTTCATCTTAAAAATTGTCTGTAATTAATCAACGTTTAACGAAACCCTTTTAACGGAAGTGGTGCGTAAAGTCTTATGCGTAAATTAACGCACAGCCTGACTCATCGGTTATTTCTTAAAAACATCTTTATAAAAATAAAAAAATAAAAAAATAACTGACTAACTAACTAACTAACTAAATAACTAACTACGTAAATAAATAAATAAATAAAAATAAATCCATTTACCCAAACCGAGGTTTGTTTATTGTTTATTATTATTATTATTATTATTATTATTATTATTATATTAGCTAATTATTAGGCCAGCTTCTAGACCATTGACCACATTATAACTTTACCAATTAAGCTCGCATGTTAATAATTCGAATAAAATTATAGTGTAATACAGATGAAGATGATGATGAGGAGGAGGAGGAGGAATGTGCACCAAGTTAGTACAGCCGTCTGTCCTAATGCTGTGTTGCGATCAAATAAACCCTCTGAGAATGTAAAGAATTGGGAGTTGGAAGTAGCTGACTCCTGCTTCATAGTTGATTTCCTCCTCCATATCTAGAATTTGTTGCTACTACCAGTTGCTCACCTACAGTCCACAGCTGAGGAACATTTCTCCTCAGGACTAACAGGTGAAAAGTGCAGTATGCTTACTGAGAATCTGATATTGAGACTTAGTCAGAAAGCCTTAGGAGAAGATTAGAGAGGGGAAAACTAACACTCCTGCACAGTGTAGAAGGACGAGGAGATAGAAATGGATGAGCAGATCAGGAGAGAGAGAGAGAGAAAGGATACTGTACACCAGAGAGTGGAGAGAGACATATCAGAGTTATGAGAGAAGCTCTTGTGTAATGGTTGGACATTTTATGATTTATAATTTTTTATAATTTTTGTCATAGTTTTTTTTTTTGATGTTGTTGTTAATAAACACTATCATTATTCTAAGAACAAGTAAGTAAAGCAAGACTAACTTGACAACAGTTTCACACACACAAAATATGCAACATAAATAAGTCTGTCCATCCTAAAAGAAAGTATAGTTTATTCATTTTTGGGCATATTAATTTTCCTCATAGCTCCCTGTCTCTGTTGAAACTGTGTTACTGAAATGAACTCTTTTTCCATTAGCACATAGTTGGTATTCTTTTGTGTATATCTGTATGTCTTTTCTTTCTTTTTTTTTTCTTCTCTGCCTCAAATCCTGCCCTGAGATTTAGAAAACACTTGGTTTATTCTCGAAACGATCACATCCATCGCCTGCCATTTATACTGTTACTGTCTCTACTGCTTCTGTTCCATCTGGAGAATTTACCTCCGAACTGTGAGCTCACGAATTATTAGTTCGTAATCCACTGCATTTAGTTGGAGAAAAATAGGCCTACCTAGCACATTATACACCTTACACACACACACACACACACACACATATATATATATATATATATATATATATATATGTAAAGTATATAATGTATATATATATATATATATATATATATATATATATATATATATATATATATATATATATGCACACACATTACTAATTAAATTATATATTGAAAAAAAAATAAAAAAGAAAGAAAAATGATATGAAAATTATCTATCTATCTATCTATCTATCTATCTATCTATCTATGTGTGTGTTTATATATATAATTAAAGTGAAATGTTTATAGTTTAAATTGGATTTACGCACAAAATTACTATATATATATATATATATATATATATATATATATATATATATATATATATATATATATATATATATATATGTATAAATATATATATAAAATAAAATGTATATAAACTATATTTATGTCAGCTCAAACTGAATATTTTACCAGAAAGAATGTGTAAGCGCATCAGTTCAGGGTGCGTAAATATATTACTTATGATCCATTCCATTGCATAAACATTTGCTCATGTCTTTAAACACTAAAAGAGAGTTTATTCTGGAGGAAGCGGCTTCACTTCTCATTCTGGGGTGTGAACTTGTTGCATCTTTATGCAATGATTGTGGAGGGAAATGTGGGTTTGAGAGACAGGACTGTGCAGGACGTTGAGTTTGCCAAGTCTTTTCTGGAGCCGGTTCGTATTTCTGTCACGCGCGGAGCAGAAGATGAAGGGAAGACCACGGTTTTTATGTGTTTGTTTGTATTTCCGTTACAGCCTACGCTTCGTGTGCGCGCGACGGAACTTCCTTTGCAATTCCACCGAGTCGACTGACGCGCAGCGAGTCTCAGGCCGGTTCAGGACGCGCTCGCGCTCCGGGCTTCGGCCCGCTGTTTCCTTCACGGGGAGTTACGGTAAGAGCCTCTGACTCTCATTCACTCTACACATCTATCATTCTATCATTCTAATAAGTCTTATCATGGAAGAATTAGGGTTAGAGTTAGAATTTGTTCAGTTCAGCTCAAGATTTGCACCAAAAATGATTCAGGTTATTTGATATATATGATTTTTTTTTTTTTTTTTTTTTTTTTTTGTGCATTCATATCACTTCGGAAATCTTGTCATTAGTCTGGAAAATATCTCTGGCTTGCAAGGTGCTTTAACTTGCAATGAAATTACAATTAAAGCTGGTTGCACACAATATAAAATCACATTACTATCCAGGGATCTCTTTAAGTGTAAAATAAAATCCATGGTCCCTCCTCAGTACAGATGGATTTACTATCCAAATATCAGGCTCATTAGATAAATCTGTACAATATGCTGGGACCATTTGCTGGAACCATTACATTTTTTTCTCCACTCTTTCCACACACAGAAAAATTTACAAAAAAGATTATACTTTATTATATAGGTCTGTATGTTATTTTGTTATTGAGGTTTGGATTACACCAATTAAATTCAGTTCATCAGTAAAACAAGCTAATAGCTATAAAAACTCAATAATAAATGTAATAACTCTAATAATGGTAGGTTGTGGTTTTCACCATTTTAATAAAATGTAAAAAATCGCAGACTCCTGGGGGTCCTCGGACCGTACTTCCAGAACCATGCGTGTTTAAACGTTTGGTGTGTGAAAGCCAGCAGTACATTTAATTAAGGAAATTTAACTCTGGAGAGCTTTTGCATTATTTAGTATTGTATTTTCTTTCTTTCTTTCTTTCTTTCTTTCTTTCTTTCTTTCTTTTCTGTTTTTAACATTTGAAGCAGTTACATTCACAGGCATATTTAACAAACAAACACAGACATATTCAAAATTTGGGCTGTTCAAATGTAGGTTAGTTCAATGTTCAATGCTCAAGAAATTTATTATGAATGATTAATGATTATTGATATTCACACTACTACTCTCTCACTCAGGCCCGTAACCGGGATCAAAATTTTAGTGAGGTCCACACTGCGGAAAATGGGACCCATTTCATTGTTAATATACCACAATGCCAGATATGTACTACACCAGTTGCTAATTTCTAATTGCCATATCTTATCCTTCCATTCTTCCATAAACTACTTTGACTTATGTTAGACTATTTAATGCTATTAATAATAGTTATTTAATAATGCTATTAAATAGTTTAATAGTTATAAATAATACTTTTGGTCTGCAGTTATCTCGCTTTCTCTTTCCCTGAGTGTGGGCTTGTCCTGGTTTTTCGTTCTTGCTTCTTATGACTAATTATGAAAAAGCTCACATTAAAAATACCAACTAGCAAGCTGACAGTTTTTCGTATGTTCTCACATAACCTGAGGGTATATCACAGCTATATCAGATACTAACCTATTATACTGTATGTGTGTTGCATAGCTGTGAACAAGAAGTTAAAGTCTGCAGTATAGTGTTTCTTGAGAGTTAAACATTAAGTCTATGGTCCAACCTAAAGTGTTTTTCTCAGCTGCTCTGAGGTCAGTTGAGGACCAGACATCACTGCTGATTGGGTCGTCTTGGAAAGTAGACTACATTCTACTACCACATTATCAGGATGTTACTATTTCCATATTGAATTTGACAACTGAATATGGGCTCTGTGGGAAGTAAAAAAACAACAACTAACTATTCTGAAGCTACTGAGGTCCAGACCTTGGTGTCCTCATAGCTACTCAGTCATACACATACACTGTGGATTAGCAGTGCTGCAGTAATTATGGACTAAACAAACCTTGGTCATCCTTAGACATCAACAAAACATTTACTCCCACATCACATTCTCTTTTCTCATTTTCTTTCTCACTTTCCTCGCCCTCCGTTTTTCTCCGTGTTAATAAGTATAACACTGTACACAGTTAGCATGCACACACACATACACATACACACCTATCTCCTGATCTAGCTTGTTGGCCATGTGGAGAGTAGCTGGGAGACAGCAAGTAAGGAAAGGTCAGTTGATCGATGGGGACCAATTTGACAAATCCCTGTGACTCTCCTTAGGAGGAGGAGTAGCAGAGAAATGTTACACATGAGATATGGAGATTTGGAGATGCAGGGAAAATAGAGATTTGGACAAAACAGAGATGTGAAATGACAGATTAAGGCAAGAACTTCTGGAAGTTCATATACAGACTTTTTTATTACAATATACTTAGCAATAATTCAGTATTCTACCTTTCAGTTATTATTATAATTATTATTGTGAAATAAATATACTGGCAGTAGAGGTGACATTACAAAGACTTTATATATTTGTAAAGTGTTTTGTTGATGAAATTATAATTGTTATCCAATTTCGCAAGATTTGCACTATTAAACTGTAGTTGGTCGCTCTATTTTAGTCTCATGGAACACGCAATTGTCAACTGACTTCCTGTATAGGCTTATATGTACTTAATTTGTAATTTTCAAATGGTAATCTTCTTACATTTTATTTAATTTGAAAAAAAAAACTGAATGAGGTACTGAATAGTTTAAGAGTTTTAAATATTTTTTAATAGGCTCTATGTAGAATGCTACAATTTCTTTGTATGTAAAAATTTTTTTATTATTAAAGTTAGATTAGACAATTATAGGGATGTGAAAATGTAATATTGGCATAAGTTATTTATGTGAAGTGATCGCTGCATCTCACATACGTACAATTAGACATTTGCCACTGGAATGGGTATCAGTGTGTGTGTGTGTGTGTCTTCAAGCAGTCTTATCTAAAATATCCACAAGATGGGGAAAAATAAACCCACATGTTTAGATTTAGTCTTGAAGAAAGACTGATGACCAGCTCAAAGACACACAAAAGCCATGAAAACAGATGAAGGCTCTTGTCCTCTCTGTTGCTCTAAGTATAAACTCAATGCAATTCGATTGAGATTAGTTGCACTGGCATGACAGGAAGCACTTAGGAAGCAAAGACAGAATCTGGCTGACTATGTGCTAATAGAACACTCCACAAGTGACCATGCATCACGACTGCAGCATTTATCCACTCACACACACACGCACACACACATAGGGATGACTTTATGCACATGCATTAGTATGAGAGAGATTTAGGTATAAAAAATTTAAATGAATAGAAACTTCAGTAAAACAGAGATTGTGATACTGAGGTGTACTTTATGAAAAAAAAAATAGAAGAGATATTAAAAGACAAAGATGGCGATAAAGATGAAAGACAGATGAAGTCCATTTTTAAAGATAAGTCTTATGGCTTTGCTATAATATAGAGTGTATTTACAAGAGCAGAGATTAAGTCAACATGTCCATGTCAGTCAACAGGTCAGTTAACAGTTAAATTAATCCGATTTACGAGCAATTAAGGTGTGTGTGTGTGTGTGTGTACAGTAGGAGTAATAAGTAATATTAATACAGGGATGTCAGATGGCAGAGATGTGTTTGTGTTTAGCACACAAGCAGTCAAGCAATTAAGTTTATCAACTAATTACTATTAGTTTAACACCCTTACTATTTGAATTTGATGTCTTAGAAGATAAAAAGCAACTTCTATGGGATGGTGACGATCCAGGACCTAGGTTTGATGTTCCTACTTTATTGTCATCCTCCAAATTACATACTTATGTGATTTTTGTGTATCTTCAGTAGAGTTAGACCCGAGTAATAAATAGATTATGAAAGTCATGATTATATTTTCAGAACAATTCAGTATTTTTTTTTCTTTAATTAGTCCAATTCTTTTAGGTAATTTTGGAAGTGCTATGAGATCGGGATGAGACTGGGACAAAATATGACTATTATCGTATACCATAATAATTACATATGAAATAATTAACTACAGCATTATCACTATGCTGTACTGCACTATACTGTACACACACACGCACACACACACATACACATGTATTTCTAGATGCGACAAGTCATCTTAATTATGCACATTAGTTTTAGAGTTATACACGCCTGATTGCTATAGATGGATATCTATAATATGACGTTCTTATAATTTTTGGGAATTGAAGATTATTTTTATTTCAGTTCATCATCTATACTGTATTTTAATAGCTTCTTTTTTGCCAATGGTATTCTGTAGCTTTTCCTTTTAAACCATTCTCTGTTTTATGGATTTTTGGATTGTAAGCATTGTTATCTATTTGGATTGTATGCATAAGGGAAAATAAAATGAAACAACATGCTGTAAAAGTAAAAAAAAGGCACATAAATACAGTCTAAGCTTGATTTTTGTTTTGCCCCAAATGATAAGGTTTCTCCTTATTCCACACTCCTTCACCATTGTGCTTGTTTTCGGTCAGTGATGCTCTAGATCCATATCTCAGGCCACCGGGCAACACAAGGCCCCAGCGAGTGTGTAATGCTTCTGATTGTACTGGGAGATTGTGGTTGTGATAGCTATACTGATTGACTTGTACACAACAGAACATAAATCAAACACAAACAGAGAGAGAGAGAGGGAGAGAGAGAGAGAGAGAGGGGTGTAGCTTACATTAACCTTATTATACACACACACACACGCTGTGTTTTGTCTTTTGGTTATGGTTGTGGATATGGTCATTGGAGAATTCTGTAATTTGATTTAATTAAGATATAACACTTAATAAAAGTATTGCAGAATTCTGCTAGTTAGATTACAATTTCTTTAACTGCACACAATTTTTAAAACATTCATTTGCTCTTTTTAATAGCTTTTTTTCAGAGTATAGTCCTGTCATGCTCCCAGGGGTATGTATTTACCATGTGGTCCTCTTCAATCCTAAATGTCGCAAACTCTGAAAGAATACATAAGTTGTACCTCAGATTGAGTGGAGTGTTGCTGATTGGTGACCAAGATGAAGCACTATTGACTGGCAACTCCTGCCGAAGGATAACCGTGCAGTCCTGAGGCCAAACCCACTGTGGCATTTAATACACTACCATAGCAGTTGCTCCACTTACTGTGTGCGTGTAAGTGTGGACACCCGCACACTACCTCTCAAGTACACACACACACACTCGAGCTGTATCCTAGATCAATATAAAATGACTCTTGAGTGGAAAAGAACATCAGGAATCAAAAAGGAAGCAGAGACATCAGGGGAGAAAATGTTAGACCGGTAGGGGGAGAGAGAGGAGCTAGCAAAACATCAGCAACACACAGATTATACTTAAAAAGAATGGAGGCAGAAAGGGATGCAGAAAGGGGGGGTTACAGAGACCAAAGAGGGACAGAGAGAGAAAGAGAGAGACCTCAAAGACATTTTATAAGTAGGATATAATTTGTAAAAAAAAAAAAAAAAAAAAAAGGAGGGGGGTTGCACTACACTAAAGAAGATCTACACAGGGGAGACATAAGAGACAAATAAGAAAAAGGCAAAGACAATCTAAAAGGAACAAGGGGGACTGAAAACAGTAGAAGGGTGGGGGGCAAAATTTCCATCAGGTTTTCAATTGGGGAGGATCAATAGTGTATTAGAGCTCACCTTGACCCCTCAGCTCCCCCTTCTTCTGGTCCTGCCTCACAGGCCAAACCACTCGCACGACACGGCAGGGGGCTGCATAAGGGAGCGACTGCATTACTGATTCCCTCTCTGTGACCAAAGTGGCAGAAAATGGCAGAATAAAAATTGTGAAAGTGAAAAGTGAGACAGAGAGGAGACAGGAACACACTGTGTACATGTACTGCTGTAACAAAATGTACAGTTCTATTCACCTGTGTGTACCTTTATAGACAGAAAATCATAGTTAAGTAAAGTTTAAACAGACATTTACATGTGTCTTAAGGCTCTGTAGATCAGTTCATAGGACGTGAGAGAACACGGTTTTACGTGCAATGTGCTGCATGCAGTGTTCACAGTGAGATGCAGTGAGATACAGAAGCCTTGCTGATAATTAGCTATCAATCATTTGTAACCTTCTACTCTTCTAAATTAATTAAGTTTCATTTTAAAATGAATATAAGCATTTTACATAACATGGATACACAGAATGCAAAAAAAAGGCAATTGGGAAAATTTTAGAGTGACAAAGGACAATAAGACAGAGACAGGAGATGATTGGAAAATTGGAAAAATTTGTATGGTTCAGGAAATTGGTATTCAAACAAAGAAACAAGAAAGAAGGAAGCTCATAAAGAAGTGGAAGAGAGTGGCCTAACCCTCAATTTTATGCCATTCCTCATGTCACCTCAGTGTATAATAGTCAGTGATGTCTGATATAATTTTGGACATATTAAAAGATCCTGTTCAATAACTTGGACGATTATTTCTCGATTCTACTCCCGAGCTAACGTTGGCGTCACACACACACACACACACACACACACACACAGAAAGGGAGAGAGAGAGAGAGAGAGAGAGAGAGAGAGTGAGTGCCTGACACCAGAACGTGGCATGCACGCAATGTCCCTTGCTGAGGGGAGAAAAGAAGAAAAGGGAGGAAAAAAAGGAATCGATCGCCAGGGACAGTGGTGCGCGTCGGAGGATCGTATCTTGTCAAAATAATATATTACCCTCATCCCCGGCTGATCGATGCGGTGGATTAGGAACGGAGGGCTCTCTCTCTCTCTCTCTCTCTCTCTCTCTTTCTCACTCTTTCTTGCTTTCTCTACTGGTGCCTAGTGCAGTTTAATATTTACCTCCGTCAAGGAACAGCCGCGCTCTACTAATTGATTCCGACACTAGGGGCTCGTTTTTCCGACACTGCGGAAAGAAGAGTGTACAGTGTGCGAGAGGAAAAAAAATGGTAAAAGTGAGAGCAAAAGGAGAAAATACCTCACCATATGAGATACAGTGCTAACGGGGTGTCCATCAGAGCTTGACCAAAAACGCACTGACCTAAGTTGTACTAAAAACTGGACAAGAAGTAAATGCCAAGACATAAGAATAAAAACATGTAACAGTTAAAAAATAATACAAATGAGGCCAAAGTTTAGGTTCTTAACTGTCCATTTCCTTGTCATTGGGGTGGTAATCTTTTGTATCTTTAGTGTGTTACATGGTAATGTGAATGTAGTTTACCTTTAAATATGATTTAAGGTACATTACTGGATCTTAAGGAGCATTCTTGAAGCCTTTAAAGTAATACTTGTACCTTTCCACCTAGTAAATGATATACTATATGGCAAAACTTTTGTGGACACCTGACTATCACACCCATATGGTTCCTGCCCAAAGTGTTGCCTCAGAGTTGAAGGCACGTAACTGTATAGAATGTGTTTGAAACTAAGGGGCCCAAACCTGTTCCAGCATGACGATGCTCCTGTGCACAAAGCGAACTCCATGAAGACATGGTTTGCCAAGGTTGGAGTGGAAGAACTCGAGTGGCCTGCACAGAGCCCTGACTTCAACACCACTGAACACCCTTGAGATGAACTGGAATGCTGAATACATGCTAGGCCACCTCGCCTGACATCACTGAGGCTCTTTGGCTGAATGGGCAAATCCCCACAGCCACATTCCAAAATGTAGTGGAAAGCCTTCCCAGAAGAATGAAGGTTATTGTAACAGCAAAGCAGGGATTAAATCTGGAATGGGATGTTCAAAAAGCACATATGGGTCTGAAGGTCAGGTGTCTCCAAACATTTGTCTAGATATTGTACATAAGGTATAAAAGATGTACCCTTGAGGGTACAACCCCAGTGACAAGTAAAGGTACAATTTAGTACCCTTTTTTCAGCAATTACTGAGTATAGAACATAAGTAAAGAATGAGAACTAAATGTAGGAAGTGGTATGCGTACTGTGAATACACTCTTAGTGAAAAATCGTTTAAATGTAGAACTCATGAGCAGTCTTTGGTTGTCCTTCTGGAGGAACCCCTAAAGGTTCTATGTAGAACCTTTGTTTCAGGAATGGTTCATGTCAAACCTTTTAGGAAGCTTTAGGAACTAGCCTAAGAAGCCTTGAAGATTTCTTCTTTCTAAGAGTGTACACCTTCAGAAATCAATGTACCGAACTGTACTTTGCCTTGTCGCTGGTGTGGTAACATTAAGGGTACATCTTTTGTACCTTTAATATGTATTTTTACCTGGAAGAGTGCATGTGGTGAACCATTAATTAGCTTTAAAGGTGCATCAGTGGTCCCTAAGGTCCAATTATGTATCATAAATAAATAAATAATTTTAAAAGTAATAGATACATACTAAAGGTACAAAGGATGTCCCCTTGCTGTTACCACCCCAGTGACAAGGAGAGATCAGTTTGGTACCTTTATTTTTGAGAGTCTAGAAAAAGATGGAAGGCAAGGGTTGACGATCCAGAAGAGAGAATGAGGGTGCATTAAGGCAAGTGACATAAAGATAACCAGCAAAAGACAAGAAACATGGCAAGGGAACAGATGACAACAATAAAAAAGAAAAAGGAGAGCTAAACAGCAGGGAAGAAAAAGGAGGTGACAGTGACATAGAGGAGGGAGAGACAGAACACACAAGAAAGGAGGGAGAGGGAGTGAGCCAAAGAAGGACCATATTTTCTGTTGAAGGAAAGTGGCTGTCACCTTGTTCCGCCAGTAAAGAGTGTAGCTATAAAATACAAAACACGGGCAGGCTACAGTGGATGACGTATGTGTATATCTAGGCTTTGTCAATATTTCCTTCCTTCTCTGTCTCTGTCTCTCTCTCTGTCTCTCTCTCACACACATACACAAAAGTTTCAGTGGCTGTGGAAGCTCATACTGCAAAAACACAGCAGACAAAACCATTTTACAAAATAGGGGAAATATGAATCTAATGAGTTGTTATCTGATTAGTTGTAAACAATGCAAAGACCTACATCATAGTTATCAAATAGATGTATTTCACACCTATTCTGCTAAACCCTCCTGGGCCCCCCATCTGGTAAGGGCCTTGGACTGCTTCCTTGGTTGTTTGCCCATGACACTGGGCTGCATATGACTCAACCTGAACCAAACAAGCCACAAATTATCCTCAGTAACCACATAAGAAAGTGTTAGATTATTATTTTTCATTTAAATGATGTACTTTGTCTTATGGGAGCTGACATTTAACTAAGGATAGATAGATAGATAGATAGATAGATAGATAGATAGATAGATAGATAGATAGATGGAAAAACGGAGAAATCCGCGACTGCAGTTTTTTACTCTAGTATTCTGCTGCCATCTTTCTGCCCTGTTCTGCCTCCCTCCCTCAGGGCCTTCCTTCTGTTTCTGCCTCTTTTGTATAATCTTAATATTTAAATGCCACTTTATCAATCTCTCTCTAGTCACTGACGTAATCATTCGTCAAAGCATGCAAATGTCTATGTCATATCTAAAGAATTGACATAAAATTGTTGCTGTTTTGTTAGATAAATGGACTTGATAAACTTTTGAACAAAAGAAAGATGCCTAGACAAAGAGAAATAATAATAATAATAATAATAATAATAATAATAATAATTAAAAGCTTAGTATATGAAAGATTTCTTCCAGAATCGTTATGCCTAGATTTTGTCTGCAGTATAGAAATATTGAAACGTAAAACCATTAATGATTATTTACCAATAATTGATTACCTGTAGCACCGATTTTTGCAAGAGAAAAGAAAAAACATTTACCCTGTCATACAATGCAAGCCTTCAAGATGAAACCCATCACATCTAATTCATGAAATCAAATCTGAAAATAAAATCTTTTTTTATTTAATGTTTTGCTCTGTAAAATATTCCTTTCACCCAAACAATTGCATTAAAATGATCTTTCAGTTGTACCCAGCTCATACAATATATCATTCTTGACTAAGGCTTCATAATCCAAACAATTCCTTGTATTTACAATTCTAGTGTTACAGTGCTTTAAAGCAATTGACCAGGAAAACATGCTGATAGGTCTAACCCATCTGAAGAGATTTAGCCATTTGTTCCAAGAAGTGTTCCAGGAGCGTCCTATGTCTCGCAGGGCCATTGTGCTGGCAAGCAAGAGTTTCACCCAATTATAGCCTTTTAAAAATGTTTCAAGCAGGTTTTCATTGGCCTTTCTGCAATGTATGGTGCAGTTGATAAGCCACATGCAGTTTTTGCATGATTTCCATCATCTTGGCTAAGTCTCTGGCAGTTTATGTGGTGAGATGTGTTCCTCTGCTTGATTCAATTGACAAAGTGAAACCCTCCATACCCATTATGTGTGCCCTGCCATATGGTGCCCTTCATTATGGGTGTAATACAATAAATCCCGTAATGATGAAACCACTTGAGCAGGCCCTTGTCCAATTAGGTTCCTTTTGGGCAGACAGACTTTTCTTTTGCTCCATCAGTGATTTAGCAGGGGCATGTTTGGCGGGATGCACGGTGGAACAGGAGGTAATGTTGCCACCTTACAGCTCCAGGGCCCAGGGTTCAATCCTAAGCTCAGTTTTCTGTCTGTGCAGAGTTTCACATGTTCTCTCCTTGTCCAAGTGGGTTTCTTCTGAGTTCTCAGATTTCTTCCTAGCTCTTCAAAAGCATAGGTAGATTGGTTGTGTTAAATTGCCCCTAAATTTGACCGAGTGCGTGAAAGTGCGTGTGTGGTGCATGGGATGGACTGTCTGATCCAGGGTATGTCCCCACTCAGTGTTCCCGTGATCAACTGCGGATTCTCTGCAACCCTGACCAGGATAAAGCGGTTACTATCATTCAATGTGTCTTTGTTGAGCACTTTTATGGTCAAACGGTTTGGTGTGTGTTGTGGTAGAGATATACATAGGACTGGTGTGCCATCTATGGAGCTGGCGGAGTGGGAGGTAGTATATGGATGTATGATTACCATGCGGACCTCCATTGTCTGAAAGACAAAATGTTGAGAGTGTCATTAAAAAAACAAAAGCAGTATTTGACATCTGGCTGCAATCTCAGCTGTTTGCGTTTACATTTACTCAATTGGCAGAATCTTTTATACAAAGCAACTTGCAATAGAGCAGAGGAGGGTTAAGGACTTTGCTCAAGGGTCCAACAGTGATAGCTTGGTATCAGAATTCAAACTCATTATCTCCCAATCAGTAGTCCAGAACCCTAACTACTGAGCCACCCCGTCCTTGTTTGCTTTGACAGGGCACTTGAAGTGATAATCCACTGCTTTATGCACACAAACAGCAAAGCCAGTCTGATAGACTTTACTAAGAGTAACTCCATCTACAATGGCAGATACTACATTAGAGATTACAGTGCCTACCACTATACACAATAGACGATTCACCATCATAGGCTATTGTCCTTAAGAGAACCAATCTGGGTCCCTTGCTATTAGATCCTTGACTGCATATTAGATACATGACTATTATCACCCTGCAGCAAAGGCATTATGGGTGTATATGGCGTGTGCATGATTATCATTTCAAATCTAATTATATAAATGTTTTACAGCCCAGTGAGCTATGACTAGATGTCTTGCATAAGCATCATAGTTTTTGTATGGGACACATACAACACCAGACACAATTTCCCTTGTCATTTCTTGCCACCACGTTGAGCACGAAGGCAGCTCACTACAGGAGTTCTTGAAGGTAGGAGTGGTACTGAGCACAGCCTTAAGGCTTTCCAAAAATGATAAGGCCTCACAGTATAACACAAGGTTATCTACACCCAGTCAGCACACCATACAAAGGTATATCAGTTTAACGCAGTTTTTACTGAAATTTCAACAGAAACCAGTTAAACCCAAAGATGATCTCAGAGACAGAATTCTGATTTCTTCCACATTGCATTGGTCAGATACTTTCCCTCCTTCTGTTGGTTTCCACAAATGTTAGTCTTTGTTTGCAGTAGACCAGAAAAACATTAACCTGGTCTAAAATATGTTTTTTTAAATCTAAAAAAATCTATTGAAGGTGTGGGAGAAGAGACCCTTGTGGCACTTTATTTACTTGTTCTATGTGTGGCAAATATAAAAGCAAACTTGTATCTGGGAGTCTGGGAGTAAAGTGTAAATACACTGTATGTAGACAAAAATTTTACTGAATGGACAAGAGTTGACATTCAGTGGACAAGAGGTTCTTGGCCTTTTGAATATGTGACTTGCCTTTTAAATATCCTACATTATTTTCCACCAAAGGTACTACTGGATTTAGGATTCAAGCAGAATAATTTTCTGGTATTCTTCTCATTCAGACTTGCGTGATGACATAATAAAACATCAGGCTTTGTGTTCTTTTAACAGGCCCTGTAGATGAGCATGAATTTAAAAAGTAGCTAGTGGGCAAAGGTTTAAATGCTTGTCAGCATTCACAATAGCTTTTTCAGGTTGTTGGACACAACCAAAATAGCGCTATCGTTCTTGTGTCATTATCAAGTATCTCACTAGTTGTTAGTGTTTAGAATCCTGTGGTTTTCCTGTTGGTCTTGGTCTGTCTGTATGTCTGGTTTGTTGAGACTTCATTCTGTTTTTGTCAATCTGTGTGTTGATGTACCAAGTCTGATTCTTGAAATCAAGTATGCACATCACTAACACACCTACACACATGCGCACAGGTTACTTACATGTCACACATCACTAACACACTTATACATTACAACTCTCACGTGGTTTATACAATTAACAGTTGTAGATGTGGTGGTAATGCTGTAATGCCCTATAATACTTTGCAGATTATGGTTTTTAGAATTAGTGTGACCTTATGAATGCATATATTTAGATATTTTCACAAACTTACTTAAGCTTAAAGAGACATGACATTACTTACTTTCATAACTACATACCTAATAATTAATAGCAGTTAGAATTGTTTGATTGTTTTTGAGATTAGATTCATTTGACCTACATTTCACCTACATAATTTAATTTCATTTGAGAAATCTCTATAAAAAAAAGGTCTGTTGAAGCTGCTTTAGAATCAATGATGATAAATATTCAATATATCATATAATGATTCTGATGATACTACTAAATGATATTACACTACTACAGGGTATAGCGCTGTACCGTGTGTAACACACCTCATTGTACCGTGTGTAACACACCTCAACACACTGTACCGTGTGTAACACACCTCAACACAGCAACTGTGTACCGAGATGTAGCCCAGTTCCACATCCTTGCCTTATAGTCGAACTCTTTGGACTCTGTAATGTCCTATAATGCAAATGCAAGCTAAAGTATGCGATAATGACCTTAGTGCAATTGGGAGTAGCAGATATATTATATTTGCTATTTTCTTGATAATCTGTGTAGTGAGTAACCTGGTAAAGGGGCACAATTTTAAAAAGATGTATATATTTATAAAATGAATATATACGTATTGTGTGTAATAACTAATTAACTGGCTGTTTTTCATATAGTAGCCACAATTGTGTTGCTTCTTCTTATTTCAATGGGTAAAATAATTTATTGTGTTTAGATAGTAGCTATGTGAAATAGTATATTCATACTGAAATGGGGTTACATGAATAGTATATAAATAAATCTGACTTTTAGGAAAAGGGAAAGGATTGCGTGAAGTTGCGCTCCTGATGGTTAATAAATATAGCTTAATATGAACTAGAAAAATTCAGCACTGAAATGAGGATTTTTGCATTTATTTTAAATAGTAAGTTCAATAAGTTGAAAAGACTTTTTCTTCTAGATGCATTTTTTAAAAATAATTGAATGCACTTTTTCTGTAGGCTAATCCTGTTGCCATCACAAATGTCACATGTCACATGTATGTCATGTCACAGGCCTAAATTTTAATCCCTTCTGATGTCACATTGAAATATCAGCATCTTGATTGTTTTTGAGCAAACAGGCAAAGTAATTCTGGAATATTCCCAAACACAACTGAGCGTGCATATAACGTGGCTTTCATCTATCAGTGCGACTCGATGATGTATTTGTATTTTATTTTTTTTGTTCACGCCGCCTTGTGTTTTCCTTTCTCCAAATCTCTATTCGCGTGTGCACCCGTTCTCCACCTCCATCCATCCATCCATCCATCCATCCCTCTCACCCATTTTTCTCTTCAAGTGTGTCTGTCTGTATTTTCCCATCTATGGTCTTTATTTAGCGCTGGCGGTGGGAGCTCAGGGAGCGGTAACAGAAGTGTCAGGTGTCATTATTCGTCTAATTCCGTAATCCGTCATCGCGCACTCCCGGCGCACGCGGCATGTTATGGTGCGGACACGGCGCGTGCAGTTAGGCGCCTGGCTAGAGATTCGATTTGACACGCGCAGAGGTGGGCTCGCGCTGGAGGGGTTCAGGGGTGTACAAGAGTGGAAATGAGGTCTTGAGTTGGCTGGAGACAAAGAGGGCATCGAGATAAGAGTGCATAGAGAGAGGAGCCGATTTGAGCACTTTTTCACATTTGAGATACGCACTAGGACTATAGTTGACTATCATATGTGAGTTTATAGTGCCTCTAGCTACAAATCTACAAATACACAGCACCAGGTTTGCACAAGTGAGATCTTAATCCTATTTAATAAAGGATGCAAACTGCTTTTAGTTACTGTATGTACATGGTATTTTGTTTTAGACTAGATTCATTAACAAATTATTTTTGGCACGTGCTTGTACACAGGCCTGAGAGTCCTTCTCAACCATGCATTCTTCATTCTGCACTTCCAAATAGGCGAAAAAGAAATAAACCTAACATAGAGTTAAGTGCAAACTAACAATGGGCTCACATGTTGGATACTAGACTCTGTAGGAATAGTTAGTTTCAGTGGATATGTAGTTAGTGAGAGTTATTTCCTCTTCCTCCCTCACACTGTCAGCGGCAATTTGTATGGGAAATCTCAAGTCTAGGTTCCAAAAGAGATTAACACGCTCAGGCTCAACGAGATCTTAAATCCAATTACCACTGCAAAACCGTTTTAACTACTTTAACCTTGTCGAATACTACAACTGCACGTCTTTAGGGATGAAGAGTTGGAGTTATAGGTCGTGGTTCTTCTTTGTCATTCTTTCACACCATGGAAGCAGGTGCACAGTTGATAGTCACGTGTAAAGACTTTGAATGACGTCATGGTGTAACAGTTATACCCATTCGTAAGATCACATTAGTTGTTTTTTTTTTTAAATGTTTTTCCTCAGATTTTTTTTAATCTGTAAATTTGAAGCAGACCATTACATCAAATGAATACAGCCTAGAGAAACATCATGACTTGTTCATTACCATCACTGTACAAATGACAGAGTCTATTTATCTGATTATGAACCAACTTTTAACCAAATGTTTGTGTGATAGTTTGGTTTGGATTGTGTCTTAACTGATTCGTTTAGGGAGAAGATGTATTTTACGGAAAAATCTAAGTTCTAAGATCTCTATTTTAAGAAGGAAAACTGTTTTTTCCCCAAATATATTATGCATCACTACTTCTAGCTTAACAGACTTACTAAAAATACTATAATAATAATAATAATAATAATAATAATAATAATAATAATACAAGAACTACATGTATTATCAAAGTTATTATCAACTACCCCTAGTCCCACAGGCATGTTTCAAATGCTATTACATATACCAACAACAACAATAATAATAATAATAATAATAATAATACAAGAACTACATATATTATCAAAGTTATTATCAACTACCCCTAGTCCCACAGGCATGTTTCAAATGCTATTACATATACCAACAACAACAACAACAACAACAATAATAATAATAATAATAATAATAATAATAATACAAGAACTACAGATATTATTGAACTTATTGTCGACTAATTCTAGTCCCACAGGCATGTTTCAGATACTATTACATATACCAACAACAATAATAATAATAATAATAATAATAATACAAGAACTACAGATATTATTTAACATATTGTCGACTAATTCTAGTCCCACAGGCATGTTTCAAATACTATTACATATAACACAACAGCAACAACAACAACAACAACAATAATAATAATAATAATAATAATTATTATTATTATTACTATTACTATTATTGTTAGTAGTAGTAGTAGTAGTAGTATTAATATCAGTATTAAAATTTATAATAATAACTTCAAAGCAGTTTTTCAGAAATCCAGATCTCGATTTAGATCCCCAATGAGCAAGCCAGAGTTGAGAGTGGTAAGGAAAATCTCCCTATAGGACGACATGCAGAAGAAACCTTGAGAGGAACCAGTCTCAAAGGGGAACCCACCGAGTGTCTATTTCATTTCTTTTAAATAAAGTTTTACTTTTATTCGCATTGTATTTTCCAAAGACAAAGTAGGAGATTGGGTGGACACTGGCTGAAGACAAATTGCCGGGGAAGGCAATGGAGTGGAGTGCAGACCTACAGTATTCTAAAGCACGATAAGGTTAAGGTAAAAATAACCTAGGCTAGAAAAGTATGGGACTGATAAGAGGATGAAGACGATAGAGGAGATAGACAGAGATAACAAGTGAGATAAAACTAAAGACAGCGGGAGACACAAGGCAGTAAGATAGCCAAGGCGAGGCGGCTGCAAGATTGATAGTGTGTGTTGAGTTTGGGTCAGGGCAGTCACTGCTTCAGCCCTCCGGAGTAATTCTACACTTAATCACCATCATTATGGCAGACAGAGTAAGGAAGGGAGGAAAAGGAGCGAAAAAGAGAGAAGGGTTAAGTGGATGTAGATTTGCTTGAGTTATTAGCATACGGTTGAAGAGAGAGAGAGAGAGAGAGAGAGAGAGAGAGTGTGTGTGTGTGTGTGTGTGTATGAGTATCATACGCTTGAATAGATAGGGAGAGGAAGGCTTAAGGACGAACTGAGGAAATTCATTTAGATGATGTGTCGCATTCACTGAAGGCCTGATTGGCATAAATTAGTTACAGAACAAGACAAGAGAGTTAAAAATGTGAAAGAAAGTTGGAAAGTTAATTCAAGCTTATGTGTGTTCTGTTTTATAAAGTTCTGACTGAAACATTTGAACCTGTACCCTTAAAACCTGTTAGGCTTAGATGTGTAAATTAGCTACAAACTGAACTGAATTTGAGCAACTGCATATTATTATATCGTGATAATTCCTCAGGGTATCGTATCGAAAGGGTACTGGGAACACAAAGTCTTGGCTTGCCTGAAATCTAATGTATGAGAGGCTGTAATTAAGAGTCTCGTTGTTACAAAAGCAAGAGATTTTTTAAAAATACGGGACCCTGATGATATCCTACGGTGTATATTCAATAAAATCCCCTGTGTTATAATAACTACAAAACACAGTACAAAAGCTAGACGACTCATTGCCATTTCACTGCTTTCCACAGTTTGTCTCTGTTTCATGGCTTGAATTGCTGCAATAACATTGTGGGCCATGTAAGCATACTGGTTCCATTCATTCATTCATTCATTCATCTATCCATGTATTTGCCTAATCTGACCATATCCTCCTCTCCTTTTTTCATCTCCCTTCCTTCACCTATTATTCTCCCATCTAATTAAAAATCGATAGTGTAAGGCCGGCGGGTATTGCAGTGTATTTGTGAACGTTGAAAACAGGTCTCCAGACAAAGAGGTCAGAATGAAAAGCAAAAAGACCTCTCTTTCTCTCTCTCTCTCTCTTTCTCTCTTTTACTAACTAAAGTTAAAAAAACCAGTAGCATTTTAAGAGAAGTTTAATGCAACATTCAACATTGTAGCAGATGTAGAAGAATTCCTCAGGCACCATCAAGTAAAACAACATATTACATATATGATTTTTGATATTTGAATTTACAGCCCAAGCCACAGAGCCAC
>NC_069731.1:7858258-7955758 GCF_027358585.1 Pangasianodon hypophthalmus | reverse complement strand
TGAACAAAAACTATTGTCCAGGCCCTGCTGACCTCAATTTTGGATCAAGATGGCAAGAGAAAAACATCTAGGTGACTGTGAGAGAGAAGAAGTAAACAGTCTTTACTGTCACATATCCTAGCATGTTAGGAAGCTGGGGTCAGAGCGCAGGGTCAGCCATGATATAAGACATGGGACAGAAAGGGTTAAGGGCCTTGGTAAAGGGCCCCACAGTCGCAGCTTGAACTTGCAGTGCCAAGGCTTGATCTCACGACCTTTTCATCACCAGAGCCTTAACCCCTGAGGCACCACAACATTATTGCAAGAGGATTCATTATTGGGACACGGAAAGCAGGAGCTTCATTAACAAAGACTGCCCAGCTGGCTGCGTTTGAATAGTGGCTAAAGTGATATCTTTAGGTAAGACATCAGTAAACAGGGTTGGAAATAGGAGTAGGAATAGATCCGATGCTTGTGCACTAGTGGGATATGTAAGAAAAAACTGAACATCAGCTGTTCTTAAGGGGACTGAAAATGTCATTGCAGGATGTAATCAGACAGACAGCAAGACAAATCTGATGACAGTTACACAGAGAGGGATATTATCATAGGGTTGCTGTGCATAAAGCCATCATTGCATAGATGAATATTTATTCTCTCTTCAGTGCTGCAAAAAATCTACATGGAGAAAATTAATATAGTCACCACATTTTTAACATCAGGATCCTGTACAGGTCTGAATACTTGCCACTTACACTGAGGGGGTCCAGTGGTTCAGTTCTGCAGCAGAAATGTTTTTGTTTTTATATTTTATACATGCATAAATTACATGCATACATTTGTATTTGTATATTAGTTTCTGTATATATATTAATGTCGCTGTCTATGCATTGAAGAAGGTTGGAGGTTGGGATGCTAGCTTGATGAGTATAACTGCACAAACCATTTTAGGTTTATATGAATCTCACAGTTTTATATATAAAAAAAAATATCAACAGCTGTACTGAATGTAGCGCCGCAGCGGTAATGCATAACCTGCATGTATATACAAACTGCTAGGCAATTAGCCCTGGAGTATATCAGGTGATGATACTGATACTGATACTAATGTCCATAATGTCCATAATAAGAGACCTTCAAATGCGTCATGTCACATCTCGACACGACGTGTTGGTGCGCGTGGGGGTGAAGTTTAAGGTCCGCTCGCCCGGCGCAGCCTGTTCCTTTTTCGCTTCCCCTCTCTCTTCCCTCTCGCGCGGGTTTTGATCTCTCAGTCGCGAGATCAAAGGCGCTCTCTGGCTATTAGTCAGCGCAAGCCATTGATCCCGCATCGATCGGCGCGAGACACAGCCGCCCCGTGAACAACGCGCGAGCCTCCCCAAAGCTCTCCCGCGCGGAAAGATAGAGCGAGGAGAGGGTGGGTGGAGGATGGGGTGTGTGTGTGTGTGTGTGTGTGTGTGTGTGTGTGTGTGTGTGTGTGTGGTGGTGGTGGTGGGGGGGGGGGGTGGTGGGGGGGGGGGGTGCGACTGGCTGGTGAGTGTGTGTGTGTGTGTGTGTGTGTGTGTGTGTGTGCGCGCGCGCGCGTGCGTGCGTGTGTATGTGTGTTTTTCTCTGACTCTGGTCGAACCAAGCTCGAGCTTTCTCTTTGCCGCGGGACATGAAACAATGAGGCTCGAGCCAGTTTTAATAAAGCGCGCTTTCCCCGCTTTCAACTCGGGCGCGAGGCGGACGAACCGGCAGCGGAGAGCGATCGATAATTAATGACGATGAATAATTTAACCCTATCGATTGATACTTTTTCTTCCTCTTTCCCCCTTCTTTTCCTTATATCTTAAGGCCCATGTTCTGTAAGATAGACTACTGGTACCGCATGCTCACGCGCTCCATCAGCTCCTGTTTAATTTGAGCTGCGCTCCATCTTTCTCAGCAGCTCTGCAGAACTTCACTTTTCCTTGCACTGTCAAGCTTATAATTTAATTACTCACTCATTTTTAAAATGAGGTTTAAGCGTATAGAGCTACATCATCTGAAAAGTTTGAAACACTGCATAGTTTAGGGCCTGACTATAAGTTCATGCACTGTAGACTACTTTTCCCTGTGTCTGGGGCTGGAGTGGTAACATCATGGGTGCATCTTATGTACCTTTAGTATGTATGTTTATACCTTTAAAATAGTTTAAGGTGCATAATTCAACCTTAAGGAGCTAAGGAAAGCTTTACTCTAAAATGAATCTGAGAAATAAAGGGTATAGGGTGCAATCCCGAGTCCGTCTTTTTCCCTCTGAGGTGCATGTGGTGTAACTTTAATGAGCTAACTTTAAATAACTGATTAAAGTTACAGCACATGCACCTTCCCAGGTAAAAAGATGTACCCCTGATGGTACCATCCTATCGACAAGGAAAAGTAAGGTCTGGTAACTTTATTTCTGAGAGTGTAAATGTAAATCCATGGGATCCAAACCAATACTGTGATTCTCAGTCAGACAAAGTTAAACTTGAATTAGAACTGACGTGAACCTACACTAAACCCTAGTTTAGGGTAATAGGTTACTTTATTTACACTGGCACTCTAGCAGCATGTACAAATTATATTGACTGCGTGTTTATGTGTGTAGCAGTATGTTTAGACGGATTCTGCTGAACTCCTGGGATACTGTTTCAATACTCTTTCATTTATCTTATGACAGAAACAAATGTTTTATGGGCTCAACATTTATTTTGAGACATTTTGCACTCTTTCAAAAGTCTCTTATTCCTCCACTTTTTCAAATGGTTAAAATGGATTCAAATAACAAATGCTAAATAAACTGAGTTTTTGCAACTATTAGAATCAGAATCAGAATCAGAATGAGCTTTATTGCCAGGTATGTTTACACATACGAGGAATTTGTTTTAGTGACAGAAGCTCCACAGTGCAACAGAATGACAGTGACAAGACAAGACACAGAAAATAAAAAGAATAATATACAAATATACAAATAGACAATGTACAAATAGCAAAAACACAATATGCAAAATAGACAATTTGTATGTACAGATTATGTGCAATTTTGTATGTACAGTTATGTTATGTGCAAATTTGAAAAGTAAATAACTATGTGTATTAAGTAAATAAATGTATGATAGTGTTGTGTGCCATGTTTTTGTCAAGTGTTAGTCAAGTATTAGGCTTAATATGCATTTTTTTTTTGCAGTTGTAAGTTCACTTTTTCAAAATTCTTGTTACAGAAGGGTACATCTTTGTAGTACACAAATACCTGTTGTAAATAAATATATAAATATATTTATTTACAACAGTAATATATATATATCTATACCTGAATTTCCCTTCGGGGATTAATAAAGTTTATCTTATCTTATCTTATATATATCTATATCTATATATATATATATATATATATATATATATATATATATATATATATATATATATATATACATATATATATACAGAGAGAGAGAGAGAGAGAGAGAGAGGTAGATAGATAGATAGATAGACATTAGGATTTAGAGATGCTATTTTGCTTATGGTAGAGCACAAATGACAATGATTACATAAATAATAAAAACTGTGTATAATTCATTCACTTTTTGGTCACATATATATATCACATATAACATGCTGTGCTGTTTAAAGAGCTTTGGAAAAAAGTTTTTCAAACACACGATAAAAAAATGCTTGTCTGATAACTTTCATGACATAGTACACCATAGTACAATGTCTTTCTTAAAAAAAAATAAAATAAATGTAATATGTAATATTGCCGAGCAATTTAATTGCAACTAAAAGTCAGGAAGGTTAGAGTTAGAGTTACGGTCAGGGCTTGCATTTGTCTTACGACTTTCGTTTTATAAAATTGAACAAAATCCAGCCACATCACCCTCGCTCAAACGAATGCTTCATGAGATCAGGTTGATACTCTAATGATGATGTACTGTGATTTTTGGCCAACTCCGCTTGTGTTTTCACATTTTGTCTGACATGTCCTCAGCTTCTATCTCCACAAACCCTCACTCCCTCCTACTCCTTCTCTTCATCACTTCTAACAAACACCACACCAGCCAGTCTCTCTGTTCTTCGACCCTGGGGCTGTGCAGAGGAGTGTCAGAGCAGACAAGAGAGGGAAAGGGATACATAAAAAGTGAGAGGGAGCAGAAGGAAGGAAGAGTGGAAAAGAGAGACAGAGAAAGAGAGAGAGAGAGAGATGCTACATTTTGATGGATTGCAGACAGAGAGTGCACAGAAACAGTTCAGGCCGAAACATAGAGATTGGACAGATATTGAGAATGTGCTTCATGTATTAGGCATCTTTACAAAGCTAGACTCATTACATTCCTCTTGTTATTATCTTTTCAGTCAAAACTATGTTCTCCTTCCATGTCATCATGCTACTGCGCACAAAGTGTCACCTATGTGTCACCGTTTCCCCCTCTCTTTTCCTTTCTTTTCAGTTTTTCTCCTGAACCACATTTGTCCCATCTTTGTTATTTGTATTATTGTACTATTGCATATACATGTTTTTCTTTCATTACAATTATTTGAATATTTGAATAAAACAATATTGTGTTTGACTAAACGTCAGGTCTGTAATTAACTTAAAATGGCTCTGAGTTGTCCTTATATTAACTTTTAATGTGTTAGGTTCATACATTGACACGCGACATAATAAAGTCTGTTGCAGTGTCACAGTGTCACTCGGTGGTAGAATAAAAATAAATCACCGCACCGGAGAAATGCTTTGTGTTTACTAATTAAATAATTTATGAAAATATATTGTTTATTATACTAATGCATCCATTTAATCTTTATATATTGTTCAGTAATTAGTAATAGCATTGATCAAAACCAATCAACTGCAAAATATATTTAAAAAAAACTTAATATCGTGTTTAAATATATACGGTATTTAAAATACAAATGCCTGGAGATTCTTCTAACGGCAAGAGTGTGGGCACAAGTAGGAATATACAGAGAAAGATTAACATTTTATTATACAAATACAAATATTTTGTTTCATATTTACAAAAAATACATTTGAAAATACTCATATTTTATTTGGTAACTCTCAAGTCATTTTTGTCATAGCAATCTTCAGAATAAAATGTGATTTTTTATGTACAGTAGAGAAATAAAGACAAACATATATTATATTTTATTGTATTATTGCTCTTAAAACTGACCAAGTAGTACACAAGGGTTCATGTTATTATTTGTTGCCAAATAAAACCAAGTATTTACTTTTGTATTTTTACATTACATATATATATAATATACATAAATTACTAAATTACAATTGACATAAAACCTTAATGCTTACTTCCACCCGTTGGTAGGGTTTTTTTTAATTTCATTTTATGTATTTAATTAATTTTTTGTCATTGGGAACTTTTTGCCAGGGTATTGTTGTCCAAGGAGCAAACTGATACTAGTGTTTTGATCATTTATTTTAGACATGCTTACATTTTGCAACTTTTTCCACTTTTTTAGATGTTAAAATTGTTTAAAATCATAAAGAAGAGTGTGCTGACTAAATAAAATTTTGTTATAGCAGCTTCGAAACTAGACTGGTTACAACATGGTATAAAACTTAAATCTTAAATAAAAACGTAAAAATCATTCATATTTTGGTCGATATAAAGTACTGTGTTGTTTAAATAGCTTTGATAACTCAAAAAAAAATGTGTAGCAATTTTAATTAATTAATAATAAATATTTTATAGTTTAATAATTGCTCCTTATTGTTAAACTATAGCTATGCCTATCTACACCAGAACCCTGGTTGTAGATAGTATTGATACTGTTTTATTATATGTTTTATAATATGTAATTGTACTGCGCATTTCCATGCAATGTGCTAGTGTGTTTGTTGTTGTACATCACTGTGTATCTCCATATCTAGAAGTGTGTAAGGAGATGTATTCCCAGGGCTGATAGTTATAATGTTTCTGGGGGTGATGGGAGGAACTTGAAAGCCCTGTGCTGCCCAAATCAAAACTAACAAGGAAATGATGGGGGCTCCTTTATCTCTTCACCTGCCTGGGGGAAAAGGAGGGGGGTAAGAGAGGGAGATTGGGCAAAAGTAGTGGGGGGTGGACTGGCTTCCTCTTTGATTTGTAAAAAATGCATTACCTCCGAAATCAAACGGAAAATTACTGAGTGGGAGTGAGAGAGGAAGAGAGAGAGAGAGAGAGAGAGACAGAGAGAGAGAGATGTGGTGTGTTAAGTTTGTGGCCGAGGTGGTAGAAATGTAAAAATTCCTTGCTCATGTAAAAGTCTATAAAATGCTTTAAGTTAAAGTACAGCTTCATTTTGTACTCAAATTGGAGTATAAAACTATCAAACTCTCAAATGTGTCATTTTTGAGAAAGTACAAGAGCGCATCAAAAATAGGACAAATACTATAGCTCAAATCAATCAGTGCCTCTGGTTATCAAAGGTATATTAGTGTATATTAGTGGTATATTAGGCCAGATAGCGCTTTCCTCTGAATGTGTTAAGCTGCCCTGTGACGCAGTATGAGCAGCAGTTTGAAAATACGCACTTTGTTGGCTTCATGAATCCAGGAGGAAGCATGTGTTAGCCTTCACCCTCCTCTTATTATAAACTGTCTTATTATAAGGGAGAGCTGGCTGGTAGGTGGGAATTAGCAGATGAGCAACATTGAGAGAATTTTTCTTTTTGATTATTGAGTTCCCAATTAGTTTTAAAATACAGTATGAACAGTGAGTCAACCATAATTCCTTTCAACCTTCTTTAAACATATTTTGAGATTTTTTTGGTGCTTCCCAATATGACGATAAGTGCCAGTGCCAGTACAGAAAGATGACCAAACAGTACTTTCAGTAAATAAAGAAAAACTATTGAACAGTTCTGGAAGTCCAGGATGTAGGCATAGATGTGTAAGTTTACCATATCAAGAGAAAATTACACCAGAATAAACTCACATGGTTCATGATGTAGACTAGAAGCCTGAAGAACAGAAAAGGCCAAGGTACTTCAGTAGGAAGTACAAAAAGAGCATGTAGAATTCTGGGATAAGATAATGAGACAAGAGGTGAATATAAACCTGTACCACAGTTAAGGAAAAAGGAAAAAAGCAAACATGCTACACAACTATCCTAATCAACCTGTCTGCCAATCAAACTGTCTTATTTTTCTTCATAATGATGATGTGATCTAACCGTGGTGATCATTTGAAGTTGTGTCTCATGATGATTGGACTTTTCAGTGGTTGGCTCAAGACCTAAGGAACAGGTTAGAATAAGAACAAGAGGAGAAATAGCATTTTTATGTATAGATGTATGGATACGTAGACAGTATAGATTTAACTGATTTAGAAAAGGGCTGTTAATAAGGATAATATGAACCTGGGTCAGATTTTTTTCTACTGATTTCAAGACATGGGACCCTAAGAATTATAATAATAATTTAAAAATTCATCTCAATGAATCATTCTTAGATTATTCTCAGCAAATGGTAATAATAAACTGTAGTTTTAAGAACATTTCCAAGCAATGATTAACATGTTCTATACAGTACATATGTAGCTATTTATTTCTTATAACAACATGCACTCACCTCGGTTCATTCCTTCGTTCGTCTTAATTAACTGCTTTATCTTGGTCAAGAATGCAGTGGATCGGTCCACACTCTCATTCACACCTATGGGAATTTACCGTAATCAGTCCAAATTTGGAAAGTTTTTGGGAGATGTGAGGAAACTAGAGAACCTAGATGAAGCCCACATGAAGATGGAGAGAACATATGAAACTCCATATGGTTAGTAACCCAAGTCTGGTTTGATTCACGGACCCTGGAGCTGTGAGGTGGCACCAGCATGTTGCTGGATAAATATATTGTATATAAGATATATTTATATAGAAGATATAAATATTACATAACAAAGTAATCAACAAAGTGGAATATTAACAATTGGAACATTTATATTTCTTTTATATTAATAGCTTTATTCCATTTGTAAGGCTTTGGATTAAATTAATTAGCATTAATTGGCTGTCAGGAGAAGGAAAGTGTGTGTGTGTGTGTGTCTGTGTGTGTGTCAGAAGAAAAAAAAATAGAGAGTGGAATGGAAGATGAATTCCAAAAAAGAACAGAGATCAGAGAGCAAGAAGAGATAGTAGAGAGGGAGCAAGTAACTGAGTAACTGGACAGTTCTAAGACTAAAGGCAAGAGAGACAGAGAGAGACAGAGGGAGAGAGCGAGAGAGCGAGAGAGAGAGTGTGTGTGTATGTGTGTGTGCACATGCATTGAGTGCGTGAAAGAGAGAAGTGCCTGGAGTTAGCAATAATAATTTATACAAACACACCTTAATAATTCACGTTCCATTTCAATGCTGGAGGGAAGATCCAAAATTCACAGAGCATAATTAAATAGAGTAGTAGAAGAGACGAGGGAAGGGAGAGGGAGAGAGGACTGAGGCAGTGAGGGAGAGACCAGCATTAAAGGTACCGTGTACTGATGTGTTTTTCTTCCACCCCAGCATTGTAAAACAACCTTTATAATATTGTGACATCCAGAGTAAGAATTTCCCCAGTCATACAGTTATTGTTGCTCTGAGAATTCTTCTGATCCCAATACAACAGTATGCCTTTAATATATTTTTTTAAATATTCCACCTTGAAAATACATGTGTTAAATAACCATCTGGAATAATATCTGATATTCCTGTCGATAAAACATGATAATAGGTTATTAGATTAATAGGTTAATAGATTATAACGAGGATTGCAATTCATTTACTCGCCTTTAATAACAGTTTAATTACTTTTAATTTAGTAATATTTATCCTTTTAACAATTTAAAAATTCTTTGAAAATCTTTAGCATAAAATTTTCTTTTTTATGCCTTGCATATATAGACTAAAAGCACCTCTAAAACATGTGAAGCTGATTGGATGAACAGCCTAACAGGTTGGTCCCATTTCATAGCTATGGATATATGAGAGGATCTTTGGACTACATCGCTTTGTAATGTAATGCTCAGTGATCTGACACCTGTCTATTGGGGGTTAGCCTTCAGCACGAATATTTAAACATAGCTATCAAATGAATATGCTCGGAGTGTTTCAAAAGCCACAGGAATGACATTTCATGATTCAGAACAATGGGTACCGAGCCACGAGTACGGCAGCTGTGAAAAGTATGTTGTATAAAATCATATGTTACTGCTGAAATGACAGATTCTGCAGTACATGATGATTTTGTATTACAGGATTTGGCTTATGCTACTTATCATGAGTTTAGTTATTACATAGTAAATGTGTGTGTGTGTGTGTGTGTGTGTGTGTGTGTACAGGTGCAGTGGAAGCATGGACTGTAACTGTGTTAGTGACCTGCTCCTCACTCCACCTGTCCCAGCCCTCTGGACACCAGGTGAGCAAAAAATACCCTCTGATCACACTTCTCTACCTTTAAAGTTATTGATGGTTAGAGTGGTCAAAATGTTTATTATAGCATTATAAATAAAATGTAATTGTAGTAATTGCAGTATTGAAATCAGAACTGACGATATTGCTTAATATGCCTATTATGCTTACTACTGAATGCTTGTTTTAGAGCAAAGTCTTAGGGGTTTGTACCCAACCCCTATGTGCATATGTGACTTTAGACAGCTCTGCCCCTTAGCAAGCATTAAAAAAACCAACAGGTCTGATCCATGTCCTCTACCTTTCCTTCCCTTGCTTTCCTCAGGCTTTGCCTTTCCAGACTGGGCCTATAAGCCAGAGTCTAGCCCTGGCTCCAGGCAGATCCAGCTGTGGCATTTCATCCTGGAGCTGCTCCAGAAGGAGGAATACCAGGGGGTGATTGCCTGGCAGGGAGACTATGGCGAATTTGTGATCAAAGACCCGGATGAAGTGGCGAGACTTTGGGGGATTCGCAAGTGCAAGCCTCACATGAACTACGACAAGCTTAGCCGTGCACTAAGGTGGGCTTTCTTCGTGTGTAAGTTTAATGTGTGTGTATAGAGAGAATTTTGTCTAGAAACTTTGAGTACTTCACATAACTTTTACTACATACACTGACTGGCCACTTTAATAGGAATACCTGTACTCTGCTCATTCATGCAAGTATATTGAGTATATCAGCTCCTGATAATTTTCAGCTCCTGGTATCTTCATGCACAACAGTCTGTAGAGTTTACATAGAATGGTACACAAAAAAAAAAATCCAGTGAGTCTGGGTTTCATGGGCAGAAACATCTTGTTGATAGGGGGGATCAGAGGAAAATGGCCAGACTGCTTCAAGCTGACAGAAAGTCTACATTAACTCAAATAACCACACTTTACAACCTCGGTGAGCAGAAAAGCATGTCAGAACACACAAAAGGCTGAACCTTTAGGCTACAACAGCAGAAGACAACGTCAGGAATCTGAGGCTATGATGGGCACAGGCTGACCGAAAGTGGACAGTTGAAAAATGGAATAAGAGCAGCTGATGTTTTTCCAATCTTAAAATTTCCAGTTTCAGTGAGTCTGTACATATTATGTGCCTCCTATACTGAAGTGTTACCTAGTGTTAGCTAATGAGCATGTTAGTAATCACAATTAACTACAATTAACTTTATATATATATATATATATATATATATATATATATATATATATATATATATATATATATATATATATAACAGATTGGATTTTTTCACTAAAGTATAATATGGACACAGCACATGAACACAAAACAACTCAACTTCAAGGCTACCGCCTCTGACAAACAAAAGTTTGTTGACAGTTGTCTCCATTGCTAACAGGATATCAGAATCGCATCAGTAATGAGTGTTAGCCAATAGCCAGAATGGTATCATACTGAAAAAGGAAAAAGTGTATCTTTACATAAAAGGTGCATTTGTAATTGTAGCAAGGCAGTAAGGATGGAGCCGAAGGTTTTTCTCAGACATTATTAGTGATAACAAAGGGAACCCTTGTTCTTTGCTGTCAGATCAATTTTTAAATTCACTGACTGCTTCACTAATATTTTGCTCATTATCTACGATCATTTTTATCAGAACATCAATATACTCCCTGCTTGCTAGAGAAAAAATCACATTATAAAAAATTATAAAATAATCTCTCATGAACTGTATCTAGTTCCAGCATCACGGATCAGTCATTCTCGTTTAGTCAAGTTTATTAACAGCTTTATAAAAACATACATCCTTCCATAGATATTTAGTATCTGGTTTATCTTTTTGTATTGTAAAATACTATTTTACTTCATTAAAGGTTCTTAATGTAAGGTCCTTACATAAAGACAAGCAAACAAAGAACTGAATGGGTGGATAACTGATTCCCTAGTTGTTTCTCCAGGATAGCAGGCTGCATATGACAGCAAATTATCCTCAGTAACAACAAAAGAAAGTTTCAGTACTTTGTTTCATGGGAGTTAACCATTAACTAAGGATAGATCCTTAGTTAGTTTCCTTTTTCATTCACCAGGAAACAGATTTGCTCACTAGCAGCAATTATTTCTTAGTAGTAAGGTATGGAAATTAGAACTACTATTTGTAATCCATAAATATGTAATATATGGCAATGTTCCTTTTTTGGGACGTTACAATTCAATCTCAGCAGAATTGGATATGTCTGGAGACAGCTATTGCTAAGCTACTCATAGTAAAATGTGATAAAAATGACAACAAATACCCAAATTAAGGTCATGTTTGGTGATAACAGATGTAACAGGAATTTCAAAAATGGAGTTACAGTTTCCACTGTATTATTGGAACACAAATCAAGGGCCCAAAAGCCAGTCAGCAGTCTGCTTACAACATCACATGATAACTTTATATGCCATGTAACCCTGCACTACGGTGTAAGGGTTTAATTACTGCAAATCGCAATAATATTTTAATCACATTATTAAGAAGATTGCTCTCCTTAATTTGAACTTAACCTAGGTGTCTAACACTTTTACAAGACACTGGAGTAAGTATTTTGTCATTCTTTATGTATAGAAGAAAGCCTTTGCTTAGATATTTATTTTAAAATTTGCTACTTTCCAAAGAATGCGTATATTTTAAATAGCTTCGGCAAAAGAATATGTCAGTAGGAATACTTAGTATGTCAGATTGAGCCTTATAGCATGTTTATTATTTGTTCTGTAAACCTTTAATACACTAAACCAAACTTTTGATGGGCTTGGAGCAGGAATTATGAAGTATTTTGCATATCAAACCAACCCCAATCTTTTTCTCACATATTTAAATTGTTTCCCAGATAATTCCATCTTTCAGCCGTCTTTCTTCCTATTCTCTCCAACCCTAACCCACCACCCCCACCCCCTCCCTCTGCTCTGTCTTTAATAGACACTGTCATGGCTGCTAATTGTTATGAATTGGTGCAGGCCATAATTGGCCTCTTTGATTAGCCTATTCTAATTGCTCAATTAAGGGACAGTGCTCAATTGCCATGCAAGCAAAGCGTACAAATCACTGGTGTGGCAGGTTGCATTATGTGCATTTGTGTAACCTACTGAGCTGAATAGAAGGAACCCAACCATAAATTGCTTTGAAATTTGAGAAGGAATATAGCAGGGCAGGGTAGCTGAAACCAAAGACATGAACTTTTTTTTTTTATGTAATATACTGAATATGCAACTTGAATATACCTGAATATATTATTCTGAATATATATTATATGTATTGCTTTTACTCTCTTTAGCAGAAAGTTGTGTCACATTATTTTAGACCTAAAGTTTGCACATCAACATAGTGGGAAGAAAATCAGCATTGCTATAATGCTGATATAATGGATGTTACTTTACTTGCTGTCACTCAGACTCTGGCCTAGTTTCTCAAAAGCACTATAATGTTTATATTTTCTAGAGAGCATGTTTAAGATGGTTACTGTATGTTTGTTAAAAAAAAAAAATACTGCATGTTTAAAAATCTCCAAAAAAGTACTGTATGTTTAAAAATCTCCATTCTTTGAAACAAGCAGGATTTTGAAATCCAATGGTTCATCATGACGTCATATATATTATCACATAATGTCATATATAATATTGGTCATGTATGGCAAAAATTAACCCATTCCTCAGAGTAAAACTAAACGTGTATTTTCCTGCCTGATCATTTTTCGATAAAGCTCTTATTTTTGAAAAGTCAGCAGTATTTTTAGCTCATATAGAAAACATTTTGATTCTAGGCTTATTGTTTCACTTTATTATTTTTTTATTACTAACATTTGTTTCTGCTTTTTTACTCTGCTATGTAATAAAGTGTACAGTATTCTACATTCTCTTCTTCTCTCCTCTCATTTTCCTGATAATTATCTCTCTTAATTCTGTACTCTGCTTACTCTCTGTCATGCTCCAGGTACTACTACAACAAGCGCATTTTGCACAAAACTAAAGGAAAGCGGTTCACCTACAAATTTAACTTCAGTAAGGTGGTTCTAGTGAACTACCCGCTGTTAGACATGGCCAGCTCTCCTTTCCTGCTAGCCCAGAACCACTTCAACGGAGGGGCAGCTACAGCAGACTGCACTCCCGTGACCCCGGAGGTATGTGAGAATTGGTGGATGACCTATGCTTAAACCTATACTTCCCTATATTCCTAAAATAAGTACTATATATGTAAATGGGAATTCAATCAAGGTACAATTCTTATCCATTTGCTGTATTTGTATATGTATGTATATGCATGTTATAATGCAAATATGTCTATACAGTGTATATCTATATATAGTGCAGTATGCAGATTAAAGAGTGTTATAGAAAATAAAACCAAACTCTTATAGGGTTGCTTTATTGCCTGATAATCATCAGTGGTTAATCATAACCATATGATGAATCACTGTACATCCAAAAAAACACTTAAGAACACTTAAGAACAACTTAGCACACCACATATGGACTTTGTGAACAGAATTGGCCAAATATAAGGTGTAAGTAATTGGGTCATAAAGAGCTTAGAGATGAGTGGCTAGGCTGGTGATGCCAATCACTGATAGCAGGGGAACTGACCAGAGATATATCAACCTATCAGAATATTACACAGCTAAACTATTTACATTTAGACTGTTAGACTAACAACTGTTAGAACAACTGTTAGAAATAAATGGTTAGGTGATTTAAAATTTTAACTTCGAACTGACTTTAATTATGTTTTTTCATGATTCATCAACTATATCACATTATGAGCCTGTATCCAGTCATGTAATTTGCAACTAACAATTTATACAACTTTTTGAATAGGGACATTGTGTGAAAATGATCTAGAAAATGGAGTCAGATAGAGAGAAGGAATAAAGGGAGGGGGGAGCGCTGAAGTAAGGTGAAGGAGAAAGAAGAGAGAAAAGTCAAAGAGGGTGTTAAGGGCCTTAAAACCAAAGAAGATATTATCCCTGCCATCTCGTTCTCACCTTGGCTGGTGTATTCATTGATGGTATTGATTTAAAAAAAAAGGAATATAAGAAATTAAAGAAGAAAGAGAATATTAGATCGGTTCACCAATGAATACGGGATAGTCGCGCCGAAGTGAGAAGTGACAGATCGTGACTTGATCACTGGATGGTGGTGTTAAAAAAAGTTTCTGCTGTGACTCTAACTAATACTAGGAACTGTAGAAGAGTTAATGAAGAAAAGAACTCTTCTACATTTGATTTCTTCCTTTTCTTTTTTCCTTGCTTTCCTTCACCTGTTCTCATGCGTCCTTTTTGTTCATTCCTTTTTACTTTTAACCTCTCAGGCCTTGCAGTCTTTATTCCCTCGGTTGCCTGATTCTGGCCGTGGAACTGCTCTGTTTGACCGTGCCACAGGAGCCCCAGAGGGCGATAAGCTCAGATTGGACACTTTTCCATTCCTTGGTTCAGGTGAGTGAGAAACACGCAAGAAGAAAATGATGGACAGTGGAGAGAAGAGTGGGACGGACTAAAATTTTTTAACAATATGAAGCCTGTATCATTATGAACATACAAATACATAAACATACAAATCATTATGAATATACATATAATATTTTTGTAATTAGTTAATGCATTTATAGCAGTTTTACAATCTCTAATAACATTTTATAGAGTAATAATAATAATAATAATAATAATAATAATAATATGCTAAATTTATATTGTGCCTTTCTCAAACCCTAGGCCACTTTGCAATTTAGGAGAAAAAATTACCAATATATCTTTATGTATGTACATATCCTGTTATTAAATATATCTACAATATAATTTATAAAAAATTAAGTTTAAAGAATTTTACAATTTATAATCATGAGTAACATAAAATATCATTCACCCTAATTATAGTATTCAGTTATTACATCATAAATATTATTAATTGAATATAATTCTTATAAATATTAAGTTAATATTGAGTTAATTATAGTACAGTTTTTCTAAAAAGTTTATAAAATGCCTAAGCACAGACACCAAACCATAATATAATATAAAATAATTATAAGTGTAAGAGACACTTATAATCACAATTATAATGACTTTGTCAGATTTTTTTTCTTCCAACAAAAATGATTTTTTGTTTTTATGTGTAAAAGTAAGTAATTACCAAAATAAAATTATAGCTGAGGAATCACAAAGGCCAAATTAAAATCAGCTTCTTCAAATCAAGCTCAGATTCCACTGGTGGTCTGTCCGATCAAAGATCTTTTCCTTTCCCCTATGTTCAGAGGTGAGTTGGTCTGTGTGTGTATCCGATCTCCTCCTTCTCCCCGCTTGCTCACAGAAGCTCTAATTTATACACATTTGATTAGATGAAACATGCTGGACATGAACTTACTTAATTCATTATAAACTCAAATAACTGATTATATTTGATTAATATGATTCTTATTGAACAGCAATTTTAATTACTTATTTCTCAGTCTTATCTCAATCTTATGTAAGCACAGATATAAAACTTCATATGGATGTAATAGAATTTTTATCTTTATCTCCTAAATATATGGCTTAGAAATGAACGGAAATCTGTGGAGGGATTTTGCCTTTTTTCTTTAAGCTGACCTGATACCTGATGCAAAGTGTAAAGGAATTTCAGTGGAGGCGTTGTAAGAAATGCTACCACTTCAAACCCCACTTCTCATTTTAGCCTGTAACTTTTCATACAATATGACTTGTGCAATTTTTTATGTTGTTCCGTGAGGTGTGGGAATCAGTTATGGAAGTACAAGAACTAAAAATCTAAAATAAACATCGGCGCTGGAAGAGGAGGTGCTGTTTCAGTCATTAGGTAGAATCGTATCCTGATTCGATCCAAGGCATTCGTTTGTCATGTTAATGTTAGTTTACATTTGCATTTTAGTAGACGTATTTGAATTTCAAAGGATACATTTCAGCATATCCTCTGTGAGAGGTCATAAAACTGTCAGTGTGTGTACACTCCTTTGTCTCTAGTCCATATGTGCTTTAAAGTATCAGTGCATCAGAATGTGTGTGTTGGTGTGGAGCACGTGTGTGTTTTTGTGTGTATGTGTACATACCTCTCCACCCCAACTTGCCCCCCTTACTTTGTTTGTCCTCAGGTCCTATTCCTTCCTCCTCCCCTTTTTACCCTGATCTCACTCCCATGTGTCCTCCCTGTCCTAATCCCTTCCCAGGCAGGAAGGTCCTAATTGAGGGTGCAGGCTTCAGTTTGTGGCCTGTGGGCGTCCATTACTGTGTTTTCATAAGCAAGCGAGGCCTGCCTGACTGATTCAATATTCATGTGTCTGCAAGCTACTCCTGGCCCAGAACACAGAGAGACTCTAGCACTGTCAAATTAGGCCTGCATAGCAAATAACAGGGGAGAGAGAGAGAGAGAGAGAGAGAGAGAGAAGTCAGGAAGGGTGTGAGGATGCGGAAAGTGTAAAGGGAAAGAAGGCATGAGGGTGTGAGGAAAATGTGGAGGAAGGAAAAAGAAGGTTTTGCCAATGTGAAGTAATTTATCCAACAAGTGTTTTAATTAATGCAGCTGTGTAAATACTTTCCCAACCTTCCCAGTTCAAAGATTTTCTTAGAATTTTTTTTTCTTTCATTTATGTGTTTTGGAACATTGTTTTTTTTTTTTAAAAAAAAAAAAAAACAATGTTTGTTAAATGTTAACCCTACTTAATCCCACTTCTCCTCATCTCTTTCCCCAACAGGAGCCCCTTGCTACTCCAAACCTCCATCCATGTTGGGTCCTTACCCCCGTAACCCTGCGTTTGACTACTCTTGGGGCTTCAACCCATATCTCCCTGGGGCTTTATCCCTCAACAACTGCCCTAAACTGCCCCCAGGCTCGATCTACCCCTCACACTTCTATCCAAATCCACTTCAGTCTGGCCTGGCACAGCTCCCTCATCCGTTTTCCTCACTCCTGCCTCCTGGAGACACAGCAGGAACAGAACGGGCTCAAACCGGAGGAGCCAACGGCTCAGTGGGTGGACAGGCACCACGACTCTGCATCCCGTCATACCCAGGTAGTTTACTTCAAGGCCGGACTGAGCTGGGTATTTTGGGTCCTGGCATGGGTGAGAGGGAGAGAGGAGAGAACACTAACATTACAGGGGTAGCTGGAGGTGGGATTGGGGTGGGATTAGGCTTAGGCTTGGGACAACTGGGGTTAGGGAGTGGAGGAGGAGTCCAGAGTCCATCAGATCGGCGCGCAGGAATGAAACAAGACCCAGGGTCGGATTCGGAGTTGGAAATCACAGACCTGAGTGACTGCAGCTCGGAGAACGAAAACGAGCCAGACTTCCATGCCAGCCAAGGGAAGGAGAATAGGATGGGAGGCCGACCTCACATTCCCGAAGCCAAGACCGCAGGTCTGGGCGGAACCTTACCTCAGCTCTCTTCTCTTCCTCCTTCTATATCCCCCCATCCTCTCAAAAGCCTGGTACCCCTGTCTCCTCCACCACCATCTCTTCCTACATCTCTTTCTCCTTCCCTTATCCTGGTTGAGCAGCACAGAGAAACAGAGACACTCAAACTTACTCATAGTTAAGATGCTTTGTTCAGATGCTGGTTATATTGAGCACTCTCTGCCTCTATCTCTTCGTCAATATACAGTACATTCTCACCATTTAAATTTATGCTTTATTTTTATTTCATTTTATTCTGAATGATTATAACTCATTTGTAGTTTTTGTTATTTTCTGGTGCACTTCTTTTTTGTTTGGACAATACATTTTAAATTAGAAAAGCCATTTAAGTTGAACAGAAACCTTTAATAAATATCCATTCCTTATTTATAACACTACAGTCATCTAAATATTTCAGTTTATAAGTATTCAAATATATTTCTCTACTTGAAATTGAAAAAAAATTGAAACCTGTCATGCACACCCAGAATCAGAAGTACAGTTCATGTGCTAAATTGCTAAGAGCTGTCAAATAATTGCATTCGTTTTGCCCTGGTTTCAAATCACGGATATAAATTACCTTTGAGAGATCATGCCAAAAAATTGTCTCTCAAACGTCATTCTCTCAAAACAAAGAGATTTTTTGTAAATTCATTGTAAATGTGAATATTGGCTCATGAACTTATAAGATAATAACTTTTATAAATGTTCAATTTTCCATTTATTTCTAACACCATTTCTAAAACCATTGTGGTTGAATATGAAATATGATCATTATTGTTTTGTTAATTCTGTAGTTATTCTCCTCCTTTAATTTCACATACACGTGTTCATACTGGGTAATTCGACTGCTGAAATTAGTGGTCTGATCTAGTAGGTGTATTGCATAAATTCTACAGAAATTTTACTATAATTGTTAAGCATTAGCTCTGCAGCACAATATTCAAGCAGCATAATGCAAAGCTAACTGCGACAGTGGAAATTGTTTAAAACTATTTGAATAGCAATTCAGCTGTGTTGCAATAAAGCACTTAATTGCATTTGTTTGTGCTGTGCTTGACAGCTTGCAATGGAAACACTATCAAACACAGACATCTAGTGGTGAGATGTGATTTCTACAGATAAGGTGATTGTATATGAATGTAATTTTGCTAATTTGTCTTTTCAAGGAATGATATCTGCCCCCAAACATCCCCAAATATCTGTGTGATTTTACCTATTTGTTCCCTTGTACATTTGTCATGTTCATGCTGTGCTAAAATGTCTTATTTTAAATAGCTATAATATGTTCTTTGCGCTATAAAAAATTGAGAGATTGAGTAAGAAAGTGCTTAAATTTGCATCTATATATTTTATTATTGTATATAAAACATTTAATTTGTATTATTATTATTAATATATGAGATTGATGTACTGGTGGGATTTAATTCTGTATTTAAATGATAATAGATGCTGGGGACAACTGTAGTTGCATAAGAACTATTTAAAAAAAGCACTTGTTTCCTGTGGTTCATATATGAGAACAGAGATGAGAAAATTATAAAACATAAAACATCTCAACTCCCACTAGTTATACTCTTCAGTCATTTTTGCAAATATCTGAGAATGACACTATAGAGAACAGTTAGTATTCCACCAGTACTTTTTAATAGTTTATATTCACCAAGTGATAGTTTGCAGTAATGTTAGTAATATTGGGGTTTTGCACTTTTTTTGGGAGAAATATTTTGACTAATGTTTATTTGTATCAATAGTTGCAGATGAAAACTTGAAAATCAGTAATTAAATTAAGCCTTTTGAATGTCAGCGCATTGAATGGCAGAAAAACGATTAGTTTAAGCAGACCATGCAATATATAAAAAGAATAGATCATGAAGTCACTGCAAACGTTTTCTCAGAAGACAAACTCTACAGTATATCCATAGTTTACACGAAATTAAATTGCCTAGTTGCTTTACAAATCTTACGTCAGTGTATTATATGAAACTACCAGTGTACATAGAGTTTCCTTTGTATATTTGTGTGTACACATCGAAAACAAAAAAGAGACATTTTCTTTGCAGTAAGGTTTATTTGTTGTTTGTATATTGTAAAACTGAAAAAAAGAAAAGAATGGGAAGAAACCAGAGGTAAAAAAAAATATCTTTAAAAGCAATAAACATTATTCTGGAGGTGTGACTGAGATGTGATTGTGAGAGAGTCCAGATTTGTCTTATGTACAGTTTAATATTGTATGAAATCGGGGAGAAAAAATAATACAGTTCAAGATTACCACATGCCATCATTTTGTATTTCTTTCATTCTGCCACTGATATATATATATGCTTAAAACATTATGACACCCTTCAAGCTATTTGTCTGACGTGTGTGTTGGCATACAGAAAAGAGCTCTCTATTTTCTACACCTCACAGTGTCTCAATGTTCAGAGAGACTAGTTTTATTGCGATGCCTCTAGTTACACAGTGTAAATGTCAGTTAATCAATATGCATATGAGACCTTCCAATTATTAAGAACATTTTGCATGGTCAGACTCAGACATTATGGCTATGAAATTTTCAAAAGAAACTATGTTTTGATAAATGGCCATTCTTCAATAAACCAAATCACTGAGATTTGTAAAATAACAAAGTCACCAATAGGACATTTAAGTATATGAGATATGTGTGTACATGTGTGCGTGCACACGCGCGTGTGTGTGTGTGAGAAAGAGAGAGAGAGAGTGAGAGAGAGAGAGAGAGAAATCTTTCATCCAACTTGTTGCTGCACAGTTGCATGAAGCATATTATCATTGGATATCAAATTAAATGTAGCTATAAACCAAACTTTACTGTTACACAAGCATGCCAAAGTAAATAATGCCTTGTCAAAACTTTTTCCCACCCACACATGTCCTAGGTTATCACATGGTGATGTCACACATTTTTTGTGTGTACTCAGCTTAGACATGCTTGTGTATTTTCAATTCAATTCAATTTTATTTGTATAGTACATTTAACAACAGACACTGTCACAAAGCAGCTTTACAGAAATCTTTACAGACTGGATTTATATTTATCTTTTCATCCCTAATGAGCAGAAGTGAAAGTGGCTGTTAAATACTCCTTGAGATGGCACCGGGAAGAAACCATTTTTTTATCCATTTTAAAGACAACACAAAAATGCGATCCCACCACAAACTGAAATTGTATTTATAGGTAACAAACAAGTGATCTAAGACAATGACCTAAAGCTTTTTCTTTTTGTAAACACAACACAATAAAGTCATTTTGGTCTGCTCAAAAACTCAGATAGCACACATGTACCTTTTTTACATCTCGATGACATTGCAGGTCAGTTCCTATTTAGGAAGACATGAGGACATTGTTGTTGTTTGTGCTATTTGCTAGTTTCAGCCCTTCTTGAGTACAGTCTACGGTGTGAGCTAAGACAGTCACTGTTGCAAGACTTGGAAGACATGGTCAAGATTTCCAAAGGCTCTACCTTTCAAAGTGAGAGCTCTGAAGGGTCCCCTCTGTGGGGGTCGAAATAAATGGTCATTTGGACTGAAGCTGCCATTTTATTTGTTGCACAATCACTGACACTTATGTAAACAAGTACACTCATACAAATGGCTGCTGTGGGTGATACCCCTGCCAAGTAGACCTGTATAGGATTAATCACTTCAAAATAAACCACAGATTCAGCTCGAGTTCATTTCATGCAACATTCTGCTCATGACTAGCAACATAATACATATTTTTGGAGCATTGTTTAGGTAACAGGTAGCACACTACTGCCTACAATCTGCAACTGAATAAATTTTCAAATCTTGTCAAAATTGGGTTGGAAACAGCCGCTGGGGCGTTGGTGCACAATGACACCCAGGTAACAGCAGTGTAGACTTCATGGAGCAGTACACCTCTAGGTAATACCCATGAGGAAGAGACACTCTATAGCACAGGAATCACATTTATAAGTATTTCAGTCCGAATTTAGGCCTTATCACACTACTGAAACGGCGCTGATTAAAGTAGTAAATGACATACTACTGGTCTCTGATCAGAGTTGCGATTCCTTTCTTGTTTTACTGGAATTCAGTGCTGCTTTTAATAACACAGATCATAATATTCTTCTAGACAGACTAGAACGTTTTGGAGTTAAGGGAACAACTCATGTCATATATGGTGACCACTCTATTCATGCAGTTTGGTGTTCCACAAGGCTCTATTCTAGTCCTAGTGTTTTTCACTAAATATCCGATCTCTGGCTACTATTCATAAACATGGTATTAGCTTCCACTGCTATGCTGATGGAACTGCTACACAGCTGTATGTTTCAGCAAAACCAGATGACAGACCCATGCTTAATACAGTTGAGCAATACTAGTGGCTGAGTAATTTCCTCTTAATTAATTATGACAAGACAGAAACTATTTTACTAGGGCCAGTAAGCTTTCTGATTAAGTAGGAGCAATCAATTTCCTTTCCGTTGCATCATCCACAGCAGTGAAAGACCTTGTATGATTATTGACTCCAGTCTGCTATTTGAAGCTCATATACGGTACTGTGCAGAAGTCTTAGCCACATGTTAAGAAATGTTGTAAAGCAAAGATGCTTTCAAAAATAATTAAATTAAACTTAGTTTTTTTTTACTTTAAAGTGCAGTAAACAGTAACAAATGAAACAAAGTCAGTATTTGATAATGACAACTCTTTGCTTTATTAAAATGCATCAGCCATTGCAGTAAACTTTATGCAGTTTTATAAGAAAATTGGCTGTTTTTTCTAACCATCTTGGATAAGCTATCACAGTTCTTCTGGAGACTTTGACTGTCACACTTGCATCTGTTTTTGAAGGAACATTTGGATGGTCTTCATTATGTTTTTTGTCTGAAAAGTGGTCTTTAACCTTAAATTCTGTAAGGTTATAATTTCATGAACTGTAATTTAAGCATATAATATTTCACTACTGAAGCATACCTTTGATCAGGTGAGGATCACCCTTTTTAGAAAGTCATGTTATTACAGGTTGTGGTCAGTTGTTGCTGTGGTTAAAGATGTTTTAACTTCCTAAACAGTGGTCAGAACACAGTCACTATTTTTATACAATAACTTATGGTATTTTTAGGGCGAAGATTCTTATGGATAGTGGTGAAATTTTAGTGGCCACAAAAGTTTTAACTTTTCAAACATGGTCTGAACATTGACTCCTACATTTTACAGCATTTAATAGATGCTCTTATCCAGAGTGACTTACAACACTGCTTTGTAATCACAAAAAATATATTCTATTGCTAGTTCATCATCATGCTAGGTTAGGGACTAAGAATACATTTTAAAAAAAAAAACCTGTTGGAGGAGGTTAGTACAGCATGAAAGAAAACACACCAGACAGTTAAAAAAAATAGCCATGTTAAGTGATATACAACATTTTATGACACTTTTAAGAGTGAAGACTTTGGACAAGAATGGAACCAAGCCAGGAATTTTACAAGTTACATTCTTATAGATTGTGCTGAATTAGTGGCCCAATATCTTTTAAGAATATTGTTTGTAACCATGTTTTTAACCAAACAGTGGACTGAATAATGAATACCATAGTATTATGATACTTTAAAGAGTAAAAATGATTCAAACATGAGGTATTTTTACCCAGCTGAAAGTGCAAGTGGTATTTAATGCTCTATTGCCATACCCCATGTAGGTTTTAAAAAGAAAAAAGGGTGATGAGTGCCCCCTACAGGAGTAATATCATATCTGCAATCATTTAAAGAACAAGTTCCAAGCCCTGCTCCTGGAATACCACCTGCCCTGCACCTTTGAGTGTTTTCCCTGCGCCCTACTCACCTGATACAATTAATCAGCTAATAGCAGCCCCTTCTTGAGTTGAAGTGGATGTGATAGAGCAGGAAAACATTAAAATATGCAGTACTCCAGGGGTAAGGGGTATAGGGTTGAGAACCTGTGACTTAAAGAACAACAGTGTCATTAAGAGAGATACTGTAAAACAAGAGTGGGTAGAAACTCTTAGGCTTGTGAGGGAGCCAAAATGGCTGAGAAAGGATTAGAAACCTTAGTGAGGGTGCGAATGTGTGGATGTGTACATGGCATTGTGCCCAGTGTTCCCAGGATAGGTTCCAGAAAAAGCAGTTACTGAAGATGAATAAATGAATGAATGACTACAAAGACAAAATGATGTACTTCATCCCCAGACATATGGTTCATAAGTGAAGCTGTCAATTGCTTCCTATGCCACCAGTTCACCACTTCATTCATGATTAATTTCAAACTGATCATTATACACATTGAAATTTTCGCTGAGGGTGAAGTATTGCATGCTCAGCTGGGAAAATGGACAGATGTTGAGCCCTCAAGAAACACAGAAGACCAGTTAGTTCTGGACACACACGATAGTGTACAAAAAAAAAAAAAAAATGATTCACACCACTGCCAGTCTGAAGCTTTGTACTTCTTAAATGTGCTTTGTTGCTGTGATGCATCATTGTTGTGGAAAAGGCTTCTATTTTTATTTTTATTTTTTTTGGTTATTTATTTGATATAAACTGATGTAATTTATTTGGTATAAACAGGATATTTATTTTCTATCCTCTCCTCCTCTCCCCTCATATCTATATGTATGTTTGAAACAGTCTTGTAATATTTAGTAATACAAATGCACAATAAATCAATAGAAGAATAAATAAATACAACAACAGCTTGATAATACATTTAACAGATATCTTAATTATACTTCAAAACCATGGAATCACATTAATAATTTAGAGATAGTGAGTGCTACAGATCTGAACTAGTTTTTGCACTAGCTCCAGAGAGCCAGTAATACCTAGCTGTGTGCTTATAATACTTTCTCCCTTATTTGGGAGTCACTTTGGATGAATAATTTTGAAATATAGCTTAGCGACACTGTTTTAGTAAACTCTGAGCTGGGTCTTGAGCAGCAGTTTCTGGCGAGAGCTTGTACAAATTTGTCTCTAGTAGAATACAGTACAATGCTGGTCATGAGAAAGTCACAGAAGAAGTCCATCTCCTTCAGTTGTATTCACCAGCAAAAGCAACTGTATCCACCTTTTAGAGAATACTATGTGACTTATAGACAAGGCAATTGGAACCAATTTAAAATGGTTTGTTAGGTTTATAAAGCCCTTTATGAATACATGTTTGAGTGATCAAGTGATCATGAAATCATGCAATTTTTTAACCCCGCAAGACTTGGTAAATGATAAAAAGCAATACAGTGACAGCCAGTGAAAAGATAAAGTGCTGCTACGGTAGGAATGTCACCAAATTCGAATATATTATTCAGATTGAACAGATAATAAGTCCTAAACAAATATAAATACAGATACTAATTATAGGCAGACTATTCAGTTTTGTTGTACTGTAGGTGTATGCATAGGGACTCTGATCCCACAGGACAAAACAAAAAAAGTTGTATGAGCTCACTTCTGTAAAGATTCTCCACCCAACTACAATTCAAAAACTGCTCAAAAAGACTCAGACTAGCCCAAAATATTCAGGCTTAGGAAAAGGTAAATACATTTTACATCTTAGTCTTTGCCTGGGAAACAAGATAATGGTGGTGCACACGCATTTCTAACTTGCAGTATCTGCAATATGCGGATTTATACACAGAAGCTGGCAACCCTGCTTGCAGGACAAAAGCCATGTTCATTGATATGATATGATTAAGGGATGCACTATTTTTTTTTCATATATCTGGACAAACAAGAATAAATATGCTTTAATTTATTGAGCTGCTACTTCATATTGCTCATCTCTGCTAGTGTCTCCAAAAAAAATTTTTTTTTTTTTTAAAATATGAACTTGTACATTCATTTTCATCATTCATAAATGATTGTTCTCCATCATTATTAAAAGTAAAATCCTTGAAACTCATATAGACACTGTGTCCCAGTTTTATAATATATTCTGATAGCGTATACCGCAACCTTTTCTGATCTTTCTGGAATGTAACAAACCCAAAACTTGAGTTTATCCGATAAAATTCTATTAAATGGCTATTGTTGTCAACTATAAATAACAGTTCATGGGAAAGACATTACTCTGAAATATATCAAGGACATTTTTTTTTATTAATGCTGTCTTTTTCCAAATCAAGTAGAGGAAAAAAGTATGGAATCACTCAATGTTGAGGAAAAAATTATGGAATCAATTTTTAATTTCCATTTCTAAAACAAATACTGGGACAAGTCTAAAAATGCTAATAAGTCAGCAGTTAAAAGGGAGTGCTTACACACTTTAATGGGCTGTTGGACTTGGCTAATTGAAAGCAAACATGGCTAAAATTAGAGAGTTGTCAGTTGAAACAATGGAAAGGATTGTAAAACTCCTTCAACAAGGAATTTCAACATGGAGTGTGGCCAAAGAAGTTGGTTGCTCTCAGTCAGCTGTGTCTAAAATTTGTTGCAAGTATAAACTTAATGGGAAGGTTATGAAAGGTAGATATACAGGCAGACTAAGGAAGATGTCAAAGCATCAGGATAGAAAACTCAAAGCACTATGCCTTGAAAATAGAAAATAGAAAATATGTCTGTGACAGAACTGTAAGAAACCGGCTGAATGAAATGAGATTTACATAAAGAAAAGCCAAACGAAAACCAGCACTAACACCAAAACAGAAGAAAACAAGGTTACAGTGGGCTAAGGAGAAGCAATCATGGAGTGTGGATGATTGGATGAAAGTGAAATTCAGTGAGAATCATGAATCTGCATTGGCCAAGGAGATGATGCTGGAACTTTTGTCTGGTGCCGTTCAAACAAAACATATAAAGATGACTGCCTGAATCAATCAAATTTCCCAACTCATTTATGATATTGGGTTGCATGTCAGGTAAAGGACCAGGGGAGATGGCAGTCATTACCTCAGCAGTCAATGCACAGTTGTACAGTGAAATTTTGGACATTTTCTCATTCCATCCATAGAAAATAGGTTTGGTGATGATGAAATAATTTTTCAGGATGACAATGCATCTTGCCACAGAGCAAACAGTTTTAAAGCTTTTTTTTCAGGAAAGGCATATCATCTCAATGACATGGCCAGCAAACAGTCCGGATCTCAATCCAATTGAAAATTTATGGTGGAAAGTAAAAAAACTGGTCCATGTTAAGGCTCCACCCTGCAAAGCTGATCTGTCAACTGCTATTCGAGAAAGCTGGAACCAGATTGATGGGGAATATTGTTTTTCATTAGTGAGGTCTATGCCTCAAAGAATAAAAGCCAGAGGAGGAGCAACAAAGTATTAATTGTGTTTTTTTTGTTGATGATTCCATAATTTTTTCCTCAACATTGAGTGATTCCATACTTTTTTCCTCTACTTGATTTGGAAAAAGACATGCCATTAATAAAAAAATTTTTTTTAATGTATATTTCACAAACCAGAATGTTAAGCTATTGAACAAAACCTTTTTTGTGTCATATCTGTGATTTGTTTGTTTGCTATAAAATAAAAAAGCTGAGTGAACATCCTCTAAGTGTGGTGATTCCATAATTTTTGCCAGGGGTTATAGTCCACTAATCTGAATGGACAAGCGATGCTCCAAGAGTGCTAATATTTAGTATAACAGCACTGGGACATTTCACTGTTTGTATCACTCCGCCTGTCTGGGTTCACTACATTTACTTCCAATTCTAGCAACAGTTCATTACACTGAAACCGTTACCCCACTTACTATGGGCTGTCAGTCAGTCTGTGCGTTGGCATGGCAACATGCAAAACTCTATCCGGCTGTGGCTTCTTTGCACTATTTTTATTTTTTCATTTGTATATTTTTGTTCACAGAGCAAAAATAAACAAAATATTTGGTCATATTTTGTACGGTTATTCTATATTCATTTCCTGTTTATAGAACCATTGTATAAAAGCAATATCACACTTGCAATTTTACTTTTTATTGAATATAAGCATGGTTGTGATTACTTGTGGGACTCGGCCTACAGCCTCGTACCTACAGCCGAATCACAGCTGTGCTGGAGATTGTGCTGTGCTACAGCAGCACTCTTGCTGGAGCAACATTTCTGAAGTTAGCTACTCTTTCATTTAGGTTTGCAAAACTGGTCAGTTGAAGATTGTAAAAACATCACCTGTTTTATTTATTCTTTTTCTACTGTACAGTTTTGGTGGGCTTATGTCCTCAGATTCCTGTTCTTGGCTGACAGCAGTGGAACCTAATATGCTCTTTGGCTGTTGAAGCCCATCCACGCAGGGTTCTTTGAGATGCTTTTCAGCTCACCGTGGCTGTAGAAAGTGGTTATTTGAGTTACCATAGCCTTCCTGTCAGGTTGAACCAGTCTCACCAATCTCCTATGAGCTTGCTCATCAACAAGGCATTTCTGGCCACAGAACTACTGCTCAGTGGCTGTTTTTTTCTCTCACAATTCTGTGTAAACACCAGAGACTGTTGTGTGTGAAAATCCCAGGAAATCAGCTGTTTCTGAAACACTCAAACCAGCCCATCTGGCACCAACAACCATACCACAGTCAAAGTCACTGAGATCACATTTTTTTGCTCATTCTGATGCTTGAATGCAAACATTAACTGTAGCTCGTCCTGGATCTGTATGAATTTATGCATTGTGCTGCTGCAACATCAATTGCCTGACTGAATAATTACATAAATGAGATACAGGTGTTCCTATTAAAGTGACCGGTGAATAGATGCATGCATGCTGGAGAATAGAGAATGAAGAAATGCTACTGTAGTACGTTAATGTTGTGATGTCTTGTACTGTACTGCATGTGTGCTCCAGCAGGCTAACATGAGTGGAAGGGAACACATTTATTGTAACACAGATAGGAACTCAATGATAGCAATGGAGATTTCAAGCTTGGGGTTTTCGGACTGAAAACAAACAGGAAGCGACGGAATGCAGAGAGATTAAGTTTGTAAAAACATAGTACCAGTCTTTCAAATGGGGCAAAATACGACTGTAAACACAGACTATGTGTAACAGTTTAACAAGTGACTGCGTATTTGGAATGACAAACTATCTCCGGGTTTTAACACACATGTAGCTAGCTAGCGTTAGGTTCGTTCCACTTCCGTGTACAGTGCATTTTCCTCCCATCGACCTACTCTTAACTTTTGAACAGGACATCTTAATTGGCGTCCGTTATATTTTTTTCCCAATCGGTTTTAAGGTAAGTTTTTCTTAAAACCACTTTGATACCCAATGCTAATGTAGACAGGTTATATTTTTCACTCTTTGTCTGTGTTAGTGTATTTTGTCGGAATGTTTTAGGTGCTCGGGTAAGTGGAGCGATTAGCCTGCGACTAGCGCGAGGAATGTTTGGCTACAATGTAGTTTAGAAAAGGAATCCACAGTTCAGTCTTTTCACTTCATACACACGGGTTTTCAGTGTAACAGTCATAATACTGAGGTGTAAAAACTGTTATAAAGTGAATATTTGGGCTTCTGGTAAGATGGGGAAATGGTGCAAGTCGGTGCAGTTGCAGAAGAAGATGAAAAATATCAACATGCGAAAAAAGCCCATTGAAGTCAGTTAGCAAAAAATACCATTGACCTCCATTAACTGCATACATACAAATCTGTGCTTAAGCTATACTTTAGATGAATTTTCATGAGTGATTAATTGATATGAACCAGACACTAGAGTTAATTAAAAGCAGCATACTTCTATTTTTTTTTGTAATGGTTACTAACAAGCACAATTCACTTTTATTTCCCCAAACTCTGCACAAATATCATAACTGTACAATTCATATCCAGAATGACCCACAACTAGGCAATACCATGACCATGTCTTAAAAATAAACTCATCCTATTCAAGCGTCAGTGTTAGATTCCTTCTAACAACAACTTAAAAACACCAAGAACTGGTGGCATTGCACTGGATGTGGTACTTCATTGTAAAAACATCACCTGTTTTTTTTTTTTTCTCCTTTCTTTATCATTTTTTTTTCTCTTTCTTCTATTGTACAGTTTTGTTGGGCCTGTGTTTTCAGATTCCTGTTCTTGGCTGACAGGAGTGGAACCCAATGTGCTCTTTGGCTGTTCTGTGATTTGTGCTTTCTGAGATGCTTTTCTGCTCGACATGGTTGTAAAAAGTGGTTATTTGAGTTACCATAGCCTTCCTGTCAGCAAACGGCTCGACCCAGTCTCACCAATCTCCTCAACAAGGCATTTCTCGCCACGGAACTACTGCTCAGTGTCTGTTTTTTTTTTCTCACAATTCTGTGAAAACTCCAGAGACTGTTGTTTGTGTGAAAATCCCAGGAAATCAGCCATTTCTGAAATGCAGCCATACCACCGTCAAAGTCACTGAGATCACATTTTTGCTCATTCTGATGTTTGCATGCAAATATTAACTATAGCTCTTGTTCTGTATCTGTATGATTTTCTGCATTTTGCAGCTGCAACATGACTTCTCTACTGATTGGATAATTGCATAACTGAGATACAGAATTGGCAACTAGCCAATACCATGAACATATCTAAAAATAAACTCCTCCTATTCAAGCACCAATGTTAGATTCCTTCTAACAACAACTTAAAAACACCAAGAACTGGTGCACTGAATGTGGTATTTCATATAAATCTGTAGAAGTAGTAGTAACAAAAATATTTCTCTGTCTGATAATATGGATGGTGATCATGATTGACCGGTATGTGACTGCATGAGGATGGTGAAATGCTTTACCTGGTCTCTTACCTGTGTCCATGCTTCAGACACAAGCATTTCAACTATCAGGCCCATCTAATATACTATGGCCCAGTTTAGGGTTTCCTGTTACAATCCATTTGGCTGATATTAGTAATTAGCTCTTTGGGACATCCCTGCACACCCACTGTGGCCTTTTTGTATCTATAATTGAACTGGAATTATTTACTCCTAGTTCCATGCTGTCTACTTGCTTTTGAAATGGACTTTGCAGATATTTGTACAAGCAATGAAAGGCTTATTCACTGTCTGGTGCATATAGAGGACTGTTGTGTTAACAGTGAAATGAGTCTTGAAAAAGTGAACTCCGTGCTGGAAAATGTGACATGTTTACGGAGAAAACTAGTCAGGTTCAGGCCAACAGTAGCAATATTAAGGTATTTAATAGGGAAATTGGAAAGCATGGATTTAATGGCTGGAAATGGCTTGGTGTTTTCTGTGTTAATACGTATGATGCTATTAGCTCAGCAGTCAGTATACGAGTTAAAATAGTTACAGAACGGAATGAAAAGTTCGTAGAGATATTTGGAGGAGGCACGCCTTTAACACTCATTTGGTGGATAGGAGCCGCAACATGCGAATAGACGATGCCGTCACTTCCTTTTTCCTGTATGATACCGACACTTTTGTTTTTTTCTTCTCTCTTTCTTTCTCCCTTCCCCCAGCTTCCCTCTCTACCTCCCTCAGTTTCTCTCACACACACAGACATACACACACGTGTACACACACGCACATACTCAAGGGCAAGCATAGGCTTGTTGTCCCTAAAGCTAACAAGTCCTTGTTTTGTTAGGAATGTGTAGCTTTTCATTATACCACACACAGTTTGACCTGTTTTTCTTGTTTTGTCCAATAAATTATCCAAGGTTCTTTGCAAAATTTGTGCAAACCGTTTTCTGAAGCTTTTAATTTCTACTTCTATCAAGTCTTCCCACATATCAGCCATATTCTGTAGAAAAATCTGTAAAGTTGGAAGTTTCGAAATGCATTGTGTTAATAATCAGTATAAGGGAGACCATGAATTCCTCAAGAGAGTCTTTTTTTTTTTTTTAAATCACTGCTGCATAGCAATGTCCAGCTGTTCATGTTTGAACCAGAGGAGACATGGAAGAGCTTAAATGATGACTGAGACAAACTATAAATCATTAGAGAACTAGCAGCATATATTAAAATGGTCTTCCCCAAGTAAACTGAGCCAAATTACAAACAAAAAAAGCAGGATACAAACCCTAGCTGTATGGATGACAACAAACAAAAAGCTACTCACCAGTGGCATTTGGTTTTAGATGCTCTGGTTTTAGTGGATATGCAAAAAAAATTCAGTTTCCTGAATTTTCACTTAGTCCTTTTGTCTGTAGTCCTGGATGCACACTTGTAAATACAGCTAACGGTCCAGTGAGAAGGATCTTTAACTATCACCTTTGTATATTTAGTGTCCATAAGTATACTGCACTTTACTTCTTGCAGCATCCTTTAATTGAATTAATATATGTGATAGTTAAAGTGTTATCCAAGGGTCAGTATGAGGGAAGTATTTGAAGCATTGCTAGCTACCAGTCAGAAATGTGGTTTGCATTCCCAGTGATGTAATGTCACATCTGCATAATGCATACTGTAGTGATAGTTCAACAATATAAATTTGTGTCAGCGAATAGCAATACTACAATACAGAATACTTCATAATACATAAAAATAGAAAGCCATAATGCTTCATTTAATGCTCGGGCCGTGGAACCTTCATCTTTCTGCAGACTGAAAAATGACTAGGGATAAAAATAGGATAAGCCTCCTTGCATATTTGGCTTTGAGGTAGAAACTTGAACGTTTTTAGTTAGCCTACTGTATTGTTGCTATTTTGAAGCAAGCAGGATGACTCATGCTTATTAAGAGTTAAAGTGGCTAAGCAGCTTTGGGTTGGACAGAGCACTGGATTTTCCTGTTACGTTCTCCCTCTCCCTCTTCAGAGTTCTTCCACTGTACTCAAACGGGACATGATGTAATGCTTTTAAAACACTCTGCTCTCCACTATTTCCAGTCTGGCTAGAAGGAGTGTTGTCACCCAGCTCTTGAGTGAACATTTCACTTTTTTTTTTTTTTTTTTTTTCTTTTTTCATGATCTTTCTTTTGCCATGCTATCTACATACCCATATATAATAAGCAAATATCGTGGCTCCTTTATCATGGTGCTGGAAAACACAATACTGGGACACTGTACATGGGATTACAGAGGGAAAAAAGAAAATGGAGCCATATACAATAAATTTTGAGAACATATACAGGTAATTACATATACACATATACTACATATGCATATATTGGTATATACATATATACAAAGAATGCACTAACTACACTGAACAGTAGGAAGGGCATCAGTATTAACCAGATGGAACCATTGTGCAGAGCTACACATACAAGCCGTGGGCATATTCACTGGAAAAACACTGTAACAACACACATAGTAAGTGAACTGGGTGGAGGTGCAGGTCTGCGTGGCAGAAAGCAGGTATGTGTTCAGTAAAAAGGCTCTGTGTTTGAAGGCAGGGAAATTACTCCTGTTTGAAAGAGTGAAGAGGGGGAACTGCAGTCAGACTTAATATGTGCATGTGACTCTGAAAGGCTTTCAGTTGCCTTGTATCACAGTGACTCATTTGGCCCTCTACATAGACAGAGAAAGAAAAGCATTGGGCATTCGCTGACTTTTTAGGATTGCCTTTTCTGTTCATAAGTGGAGGTGGAGTGGATTTTTTTTTTCTTTCCCCAACAACTGTTCGTAATCACCCTGAGAAATCCTCTCTGAGTTGTTTGGGAATATTTAGGGTTTTGTAGTTATTACCTCAGTTTCTGTGCACAAGAAGGGCTAGGAAAATAAATAGTAGGTTGGATTAGTCAGTAAGGGGAAACAATTCACATATTACCATCATTTTCAATATGAATACATCAGTGTATGGGAGAGTTAGACAGACTTCTCGGGGGTTTGCCCAAGTCTCAGGATGTAATTTCTCCCAAACTTTGTAACGCTTTGCTTCAGTAACTGCATCACATAGCCCGTTAAAAATAATCAAAATGCTGGATGGGTTTAACATAGGCTGTTACATAATGCTTATGATATTGAATGATATTGAATTTGTGCAGTTTTATGAAAAAGTTGGTTTGAAACATCTCTGTTAAAGACATCAGTCTGGGTTTTGTTTATCTTCTTATGACACTTACGACACCTTATAACCAACCTGAAACAGGTTAAAGGTAAAAGTGAAATAGTTAATTTTTTAAGCACCTGTTACAGATGACTAGAAATGTAATATTACTAGTAATGTAATGTAAAGTAATGTGATTAAAGCAAGTGTATCATATGCATGGGAAAAAAATGGCTGGAGTACTGTGTCATAGATCCAGTTATAAACACCCCCAAAGGCTGTTCAGTCCACTACTATCTTTAGTGTTAGAAAGTCAAGCATGGGGGAACTCCGTTCTAAACATTCAGACTTGCCCAAGACTGTTGATGTGGCCAAAAAAAAAAGATCTTATGCAGAAAAAAAATAATAATAACAATAATAGATTCTAGAAGAAAAAAATATAAAAATAAATCTTGGTTCTGATTTTCCGAGAAACAAAGGGAAACCTTTAGTTTTTGTTGCGTTCTCTTTTAGGAAGCTAGTTAGATAAAGCTTGGATTTTTTGATTGTTGCTAACAAAGTAAGCTCATCTTGCGAAAGCTATTTAGATTAGCTTACACTGATAACAATGTTACTGAATGCTATGGAATGGAGTTAAGATGGTCTTGTCCACAAAAATGCGAATACATTTTCAAAATCATTCATAACTAATTCGTGGCCATATTGAGCATTCGCACACTACCTGAGACACAATGCCTAGTGGTTTTATGTGCATGGCAGTAAAAATAGCTAAGCTGAGCAGTCAAGAACTGGTTGAACAATGAGATTCAAAGGTAACAAATGACTATGGTCTGGTTCAGGTCACAGAGATACGGAATTCCCTTTTAGTCCAAAAAAAAAATGCCTATGATATAAACAATAAAAGGCTTAAACGCAGCAAAAATATATAAACGAGTCAATAAATAAATAATGTGGAACTCATTATGAGGGCTGGGTGATATGGACAACATCTTATATCACAATGTGGATCATTTCATATCTTGAGAAGATATCAGAATATATAACATTTTCTCTAAAATTGATGAAAAAATGATCTATTCCAAATAACTGCATGCATTCGTAACTGGGCCTGTGGCATACCTTACAAATGACTGTTTTCTGGTCAGTGTCTGATTTGTTATACCTAAACCACATCTGAATGATAGAAGTACCTCCCTTTTTAGGTACAAGTTCCTCATCTTTTGATGGGATGTTGCCTGTTCTGTGTTACAGGGAGTTTCACTCTGTCACTCTCCTCCATGCTTGTTTTTGTTACAGCATACCATTAGCAGCTCATAGCGCTCACCTTAGTGGTGTACATCAGCTGCCAGAAATGTGACTTTTGCGAAATTGGTGATATAGACAATATAGGAAAATATCTATCAATAGCCTTTTTTATATAGTCTTACAATATGTATCACTGTATCGCACAGTGATATGAAGTATTACTCTCATTTTCACAGTAACATTTCAATTGGTTTTTAATAATAATGTCATGTTTATTTCAAATGTGCAATTGAAATTTGCCCAGCAAGAAAGGAAATTTATTTGAAGGGAAAAGGAAATGGCACATGAAAGAGGAATACACTTTTGCTTCATGTGCATTTTATCTAGGTGAATTTTGACCTATTTGCACCCTTTTTTCTTGTGAGCCTATGGAAAAGAGGAGGGTGGGACTGTGGTCTCTTTGGTCAGGAAGAAAATAGCGGAGCTGCTAGTCATGAGACTTACCTTGATTTTTTCTTACTGTTGCTTGTTGCACATCTGGGAAAAATACACATGAATGAGCTAGCTTACCCATACATTCCAAAAACACATGCCGTCATGACTGCCTGTAATCACTTGATTTTGAATTGACAGCAAGGAGCATGGTGTGGTGAAAATTTGGCATGGTGGCGCAGCAGGAAGCGTTGCCACCTCACAGCTCCAGGGTCTGCTGTTTGAGCCAGAGCTTGGGTTACTGTCTGTGTAGAGTTTCTGTGCATGTTCTCCTTGCGTCTGTATGAGTTTCCTTCCGGTTCTCCGGTTTCCTCCCATCTCTCAGAAACATGCTAAATTTCCCAAGGTGTGAGTGACTGTGTGAATGTGTGTGTGCATGGTGCCACTGGCTTCCCATCCAGGGTGTTCCTAGGATATGCTCTGGATCCACTGTGACCTAACCAAGCAGTTATTGAATGTGAGTGAGTATGTATGCAGATGCTTAGATCTACAAATCATTTTTAATTTAACAAATTAAATTAACAAATAATTTTAAAAAAATTTTGTAACAATTGTATAATGTATCCGTATACACTCAGCTGTTGCTTGTAAATCCAAACATTTCTGGAGATTGCAGTTAAATATCACTTCAGTCAATACTGTTTTATCATTTATGCACCAAGCAGCCCCAAAATTCTGTTTTTCTCTCTGTCTGCCAGGATTTTTTTTGTTGGCACTATTGCCACCTCTGTTACTATACAGTCCCCTCCCACGACAAGGCCAATTCTGTTGTTTTTGCTGTACACTGAAGGCATTGGGATTTAAAATCAAAAAATGAATGAGACAATAGATCAGAATTTCAGCTTTTGTATATTAAAGGACTGTTTAAAAAGGCTGCGTTGAAAACCTTGTTGTGAATATTTGCAAAGTATCTGGTATGTCTGGAGGCAATTGACTGCATACAGTCCCCTCCGATATTTGAAGGGGCAAGGACCCTTTTTGCTATACACTGAAGACATTTGGGCTTGAGATCAAAAGATGAATATGAGAATGATCATAATTTCAGCTTTCATTTCCTGATAATTACATGGAGATGTATTAACCAGCTCAGAAAATGACACCTTTTGTTTGAACCTACCCATATTTTCAGGTGATTAAAAATATTGGAAAAGGCGTTTCTTGTTGCCCAGGTGTGCCCTGTTAGATTGATTCTTTAAACAATTAATAGTTCTGAATGTCTGCTCTTGGTTTGTGCTTGGGGTTTTGCCTGTAAAGACTGCATTAGTTTTTAAAAAGGATAAACCAACATGAAGACCAGAGAGCTGTCTATGGGAAAAAAGCAAGCCATTTTGAAGCTGAGAAAGGAGGGAAAATTGATCAGAGCCATTGCACAAGCATTGGGCATAGCCAGTACAACAATTTGGAAAGTCCTGAAAAAGAAAGAAACCACTGGTGTACTAACAACCAGACATCGAACAACAGGTGATGACAAACATTGTGAAAGCTGTGAAGAAAAACCCAAAAATAACAGACAGTGACATCACCAACAACTTCCATAGGGCAGGGATGAAGGTATCACAGTCCAACATTTGAAGAAGACTTTGTGAGCAGAAATATAGAGGTTGATTGAAATTCACAGAGAACTATAGAGATGAGCCACAAACATTCTTGAACCAAGATTAACCTCTACCAAAGTGATAGAAAGCCCACAGTGTGTAGAAAGAAAGGCTCTGCTCATGATCCAAAACATACAAGCTCACTGGTCAAGCATGGTGGAGGTAGTATCATGGCTTGCGCTTCAATGGCTGCTTCTGGAACGGGCTAACAAATCTTTATTGATGATGTAACTCATGATGGTACCAGCCAAATTAATTCAGTCTACAGAAACATTCTGTATGCCAATTTACAGAGAAATGCATCAAGTCTGTTTGGGAGGAACTTCATCATGCAGCACGCAGTGACCCGAACCACACTGACAACACAACAAAGAACTTCATCAGGGGAAAAAGTGGAAGTTTTCAGACTGTCCAAGTCAATCACCAGACCTTAATCCAATTGAGTATGCATTTCATTGAAGGGAGAACCTCACAAAAAAAACAAACAACAACTGAAAGAAGCTGCTGTACAAGTCTGGAAAAGCATCACAAACAAAGAATGAAAAGCAGTTATTGCAAGCAATGGATATGTAACTAAATATTAAGTGTTATTTACTTTAAGCCTATCTGTTCCAATATTTTTGCACACCTAAAAATTGGGTGGTCTGCCACCAAAGGTGCGCAAATTGTTTAACACATCTAGCTGTAAATATCACATACTATAATGTAATGTAATGTAGATGTACTGTGATGGCTTGGGATTGCGATTGCTGTGGTGGCTTTGGGGCTGCAGTTGCTGCAAGCAGTTTTGTACTCAGGACTCCATCAATGGACAGTGGATAGGTTCAACAAACCAGACTTCAAGTGAAAACTGTGATGAATTTACTGGTTGCACAATTGCACTATTTGCCCATGTAGTACACAGTTATAGAAGGGATTTATTTATAATTGCACTCTCCAATAGCACCCAGATGAGGATGTGTTCTCTTTTGAGTCTGGTTCCTAACAAGGTTTCTTCCTCATATTTTCTCAGGGAGTTTTTCCTTGTCACCGTTGCCTCTGGCTTGCTCATTAGGGATAAATTCATGTATTTGCAATTTATTTTGGTTTAATTTAATTTGACTGTATTTATTTCTGTAAAGCTGCTTTGTGACAGTGTCCATTGTTAAAAGTACTATACAAGTAAATTTGAATTGAATATCAGGGAATGAAAGCTGAAATTCTGATCTATCTTCTCATATTCGTTCATATGTACAGCAAAAACTATCGAGTTGCTCTTGCCCCTCCAATATTGGAGGGGACTATATGCAGTCAACTGCCTCCAGACATACCACATGCTTTGCAAATAACAACATCATGGTTCTGAACACAGCCTTTTTAAACAGTCTTTTAATGTACTCAGGGCACTGATGATACTTGCACACTTTTCTAATTATTTTGAACACATCTTTCTAAGATAATCCAAAAGCACTCATGGTTTTCCAGAGTCCCACCTTATCCTTCAAGTAGTATAGAGTAAGCAAACTTTATGACTTTACATCCACCACTCCTGTCAGTGCTCTTTTGATGTGGGGGCATTTTAGTGCAAGAAAATAGAAGAGAAATCTGCTAAAATTAGTTTACCATTCTTCATTCATTCATAAAATTGTTCCACCACACCCTAGTTTCTTCTGGCCTTACCCAGACTCGTTGTTCTTTATATGGTTGGTAACAGCATTGAGCACTCAGAGGTCTTTGAATACAAAGTGTTGTGTTTATATTGTACATAGCTATGTATAAATGTGTATGAGTGACCAAAAACAAATAGCACTAACAACAGTACGAGGATTAATTTGTCCTAGACACATCTAGAGTTCTAGAGATCATCTCCAGGTTCCCAATCCATACTATTGTGTTTTTAGCATTGTGGTATGTGCTAGCTAGGTGATCTTCACCAGCCTTGGTGGGTAGGAGAGGTGAAATAGAACACTTGTTATGTGTGTAACTGTGGTTCTATGAATATCCAGTGAAGAACCACATAGAACCATAGGTATATATGTACCTAGCATTTTATTTCACCCCTTATAACCCCAAGGGGCAGTGGATAATGCCTGGATCAAATACTACAATGTAATGAGCACCTTAGGGCTGACTGGAAAGGTGGAAATGACAGTAGCACTCACACTACTGGGAGGAGAGATGATAGACCTGTAAGCTTGGAGAAGCCGCAAGACATCCATGTAGCAGGAGTCCAGGCTTCTCAAGGAGATGCTCCTTGAATAATGGCTTGACGGGGTAGGGGCTAGTCTCTCAACCCACCTATGAACCATGTTGATGATGTCCATCATCCAGTGGCCCAAGCTCTGTTTAGAAAACAGAGCTCCCTGTGTCTTTTTTCTGTTGCAGATTAACAGTTGGTCTGAGAATCATAGTACTGTAGGAAGTGTACAGGACACCACAAGGAAAGCTCTGTCTGTTCATCTTCATTACAACGCTGCAAGGTCAGTCTATTGGCTAAAAAAAAAAAAATTAGGCAATATGACATTGCGGAGAAACCCCAGGTTTAGCCACAAGGTCACCCTTGTATTATCTGGCCACTAATGCAACCACGGCAAGCTTATCTACAGAGCATGCAGTTCCCCCACTCTTTGGTGAGGTGATTGCTACCAAAAAGGCAGTTTTACAGACATTTATTACAGTTTGGCATCCAGTGTGGGCTCATACAGAGAGCCTTTAAGGTACTCCAGCACAAACATAAGTTCATGAACCTACGGTGAGATGCCACCCATGGTGCTATGGTGCACTGCATCGGTTGCTGCATAAACCTTTATTGTTTATGGGGCTTATTTATTCAATAGATGGTGAGGCCAATGAGTCCTGTCCCAGTGGGCTTTCTGGGTCTGCCAAGGAAAAAATTAATCTGATTTGGCATCAGTGAAGGGGACCATCTATGTCATGCCAAACCCTTCCCAGAAAAGGGACACTTTATTGGTGCAGACTCCACTCTTCTGGGTACATTTACTGTCTTGATAACATGCACAATTCTGCATTTCTGGTAAGTGATTTGCTTTCAGTTAGGCTAACTGTGGGTGGGCCCACATGAGGAACTTTTATGCAAGGAGGAGAGAGCCATCAGATCTCCTTCTGCCCTGGTGTTTAATATGAGTGCCACAATGTTGTCTAAATGGACCTCACACCGGGATTCCACGTAGCCCATGTGGTACCACACCAGACTGACTGACAGACCCAAGGGAACAACTGCTGCAGTCAGCAGTCCTAATATCCTCAGTAGGAGCCAGTAACACACGTAGTAACCTGTCTGAATCATTATTAGCCACACTTTGAATGGCCTGCTCCATGGTGGGGCCACACAGGAGCCAGATGTCCAATTACAGCTGTATCCTGATGTCTTTAGCCAGGTGGCTAAAGGAGGGTCTTGGTAGGAAAAAGACCTGCCCCCTGCTGTAGTTTTCATTTTAGGTACTGAGAGAGAACCTGCACCATTTGATCAAAACAGACATGGTGGATCATAGTAGACCAAAATTGTTACTCCAATACTGTGGGCTGAGACCATTCAGCTGTTTTAGGTCATTAGTAGAATTTTATAATGAATGCATAATTTTACTGGGTGTCTAGAGCTGCAAAAACTAATATATTAATAGTTGATTATTCTTGTGAATTAATCAGCTTAATGGTGGCTTATAAATAAGAATGAATGACTGTAGCAAATATCATTTGGCATATTTATAGTTCTATTCAATAATATAATTTAAAACAATTGTGAGGAGCAACTTTTAACATCTTATTACTTTTTCTCCTCTAATGATCTAATGATTATTAACTTTCCCAGCAATAGCCAATCAAGTTTATTAAAATAACAAGTAAGGAAGCTGTGACAGCAGTGAGTTAGAAAAGCATGAACTAGTTATTCTGCATCATGTCATTACATTTTAAGTATCAGAAGGGCTGCGGTATAGCGAGGGAGACCTAATGGGAGCACGAGGCACATATTTAATGTCTTGCATTCACAGCACATATTTAATGGCTTGCAGGTCACTAAACTTTCAGAAACCCAGAGCACCGAAAGACACCCCACCTGGCTACAGACTGAAAAGAGGAAGTAGATTAACAGGGCTAGTAAGTTGACGAGGGAACCCAACTCAAGCTAGCAGCCTCCGAACAGTATGAAAATTACACTCACCGCAGCTTGAAGAGATTGTATAAGGTGATGTATCTGTCACCAGTTGTGGAGGACCAGGTACCTGTAAATTAGTGTCTGGAACTAACTTGTAATAATGTCATATTGTATTATTTGTATGTTTTTTCATCTATGTTACACCAATTCTACCAAGACAAATTCCAAGTCCTAGTGATTCTGGATGGAAAATGGGGTCAAGGTATAAACAAATGGTTTCAGTGTATTTCATCTTGTAATGGAAAGACTTCCATTTTTCATTGTTCTTATTGTCTGTCCTGTGTAACCTTATCCTTAAACTGATACATTAAATGTTTGGAAGCATTTTTAAGGTGGTATCTGACTAATCCAGAAGTTCTTCTTAAACACTTAACTTTTATTTATTTATTTTTTTAAATTATTTAATTCAGCTCGTTTGCTTAATATCTGACCTGGGTCTATTTTAATGGTTATATTTTTTCCTGTGTGTTCCTATTTATCGTGTCATGATGTGTGTTCTCTGTTTTACACTATATGGTCTTAGTACAGGTTCTTTCAACTTTGCTCCTTTGTCTCCTCTGTAGCCTGTGGTTACATAACCTTCCTAACAAAGGTTATTGTAACTGGAAGACCCTTAAGAGATATCAAAGCTTGCCCTTTCTTGAAATGTCCATTTGTTTTAATAAAGAGCTCAGAATTGCACTTTGGCCCCAAGACTAGAATTTTCTATGTGATCATCATGTCTTTTGTCTTCTTCGTCTGTTTCTACCATTTTGCACTCAGTTTTTGCAGACAGGTTGACAGGAAATGACTCTGATCGGAAATTACACCCACTTCCTTCCTCCCTCTCCCTCCCTCTCTCGCTTTCTCTCTCGCTCTCTCTCTCTCGCTCGCTCTCTCTCCCTCTCCCTCTCTCTCTCTCGTCTCTCCTCTCTCTCTCTCGTAACACAGACGTCTCTGGAGACAGGGCTATGAAACTGATTAAAGTGAGTGATAAATACTCAGTCATTACTGGCTACAATCCAGTGCAGATAGACTTCAGTGCAAAGAACCGAGTCGCTGTGTCACGAATGCGCCAAGACATTTAGTGTGCACAGACATTTAAATGCTGCTATAATTCTCCCATGTGTAATATTTCTCTACAGCACATTTTTGTGTCAATTTTGTGTCAGTTTTGAGTTTTTTCAACTAACATTATATGTGCTCACTTGAACTATCCATTGAACATTGTCAGTTGAACAATGGAACAAGACAGTAATGTTGCACTGCTCTAAACAGTACATTGTTCTAATAATGTAGCCACAATGTCTAACGATTGTCCCAAGATGCAATATGTTGTTGTTGTTCCTCTTTCGGCATTTCCCGTTAGGGGTCGCCACAGCAGCTCATTGGTCTGCGTATTTGATTTGGCACAGTTTTTATGGCAGATGCCGTTCTTTATGCAACCCTCCCCAATTTTATCTGGGCTTGGGACCGGCACTAAGAGCACACTGTTGCATGCTGGGGTTGGTTCCCTGGCTGGGAATTGAACCCGGGCCGCAGTGGTGAGACCACTGTGGCCTAACCACTAGTATATAAATATAAGTATCCGGAGCACGTCAGTGGAAGGTGAACAAAACAGAGACCTGTTTACTTAAAAAAGCAAGTTAACAACATCAGGTTACAGGAGTGTATTTTATACATGCTTTTAGTAGCTAGAAATCTACTTAAATGTTAGCCTTTATATGTGGCCAACGAAGTAACTTACATGTTAACACTCTCCATTCACTGTATCGCTTTTGCCGCACACTAAAATGGCAGATTATGCACACTTTTGTTAATGGACATTCTACAATGGAAACACAAACTATTGCAGCAGGAACTTGTACAGGAACTTGTTTAAAATAGCTCCAGAACTGTTTAATTCCTCAAAATCTGTAACTTCTGTGGAAACATGCCTGGTGACTGCTTTTGGCTCCTGTTGCTTTGGTCTGTATTTCCTCCAATGATCTATATCTGTTAGTCGGAAAATGCTTAAATCACACCGACAGTGCTTTCATGTTTTGCAGGAGCTTGAGTGACGGACGTCGGCCCCACCCACTTTAGCATGGACTGTGAAGACGCCCAAAATGGGGTAAGGAATTAAGATAAAGTTCTTGTGGTGGTTTAAACATTGTTGTTGGGTTAATCTGTAATTAACTGCAGTAATTATGTTCTCTGGCCCAGTGTTTTTACATTTTAGTAAATAAAAAGGGTGTTTTCCTTGGAAAAAAATTACTACCAGAGCATGGATGGATTGTTCGTGTCTTTTTTGTTGACTACAAATATTGCTAGAATTTCCCGTGTCTTTTTTGTTGACTACAAATATTGCTAGAATTTCCTGTTTCTTGGATAATGTAATTAGAGTACATTCTTCACTTACAATAAGTAATTTTACTTTGGATTTAGCAGTGTTTTTAACCGATTTGCAGCTCCAAGAACTTTCTGCTAACTTAGGCAGTTTCATTCATGATATTGCATTTGCAATAAAAAAAAAAAAATTCATTTGAAATGTCAGAAATTTGGTTACAAAGAAAAAGAACATTAAAGCAAGGTGACCTTATCTTACCTCTCTCTTTTACTATTAAAGGGTGAGAGGATAAAGAAATGAAAAAGTAACCAAGATTATTTTGGTTCTTTCATCTTCTAGGGGCGCAGGCATTCGGCATGACATAAATAACACGAACAAAACTATTCAAAAGCTTCTGTACTGCCTGCATATTTTAACATCTGTTTCACTATGGCATACTGTATTTCCACATGCTTTTTACTCTGAACAGTGAAAAAATGCTTTGTTTTTAGCAACATTGCCCCCAAAGTGGCCAACTTCTCATAGGCCCAAGATGGCAGGCAAGACCTTGGTTTCAACTGTTGCTTTCGCTTGTGATTGAAACACCCTGGCAGTTTCATTCCTGAGCAGTTTTACTGCCCCAAATGGTACAATCCAATATGCCATATCATTACACCCCTAATATTTAATTGTGTCCCCAGCCAGGTCATCTGTGGGCCTGTGGGTTGAGCTCTTCCATAACGAATCGCGAACTGATGACTGTGACTTCGTAGTCCAGGAGGCACCCCTGAATGCAAGAGTTCCTAGTATGTGCTTAAGTGGATGCTGTACCATGAATTCTGATCAACTGAATCGAGAGTATTTGTCAGATTCCCAAAATACTATTTCTTCAGGGACTGCTAGACAATGGCAAGTCCCCATCTACACTGAGGGTGTATGTGGTAGGCATTGCAGCATGTCACACCACTGTGAATGGCATCTCTCTGGGGGCTCATAAACTTATTACGACCTTGCTGGAAGGGACAAGGCATGTCCAGCCGCCATGATTCCCCACCAGCATGGTATCTCCCCCCTGCTGCTGAAGTCCCTTTAGGCCCCTCTTTACGAGCCTATGCAAGATTCCAGACTGATATGGTCTGTGTGAAAACTGCCTTTGTGTTAGCAAAAGGCAGGAGAAAAACTGGGAGCAATGCATGCTCTGGCTGTACGCTCGCCTTGCATGTGTTGGTGGCCAGATAACTTGGGGGTGACCATGTGGTTAAGGCTGGGATGTTTTCCCTGTTTGCCCACAGTTAAATATTAGGGGTGTAACGATATGGCGATATTAGATTGTGTCATTCTGTACAATGCTCTTGAGTCGATACATCTGCTAAGAGTTTGAATGGATCACACAAACACTGTGGCACTATTAAGCTTCAAATACTAGTCTTTTATAATGTTGAATGTTTTAATCAGTTGAAAATGGAAACCAGAGACACATTCAAGCAGTGTTTAATTTATGCTTATGTATTGTATCACATCGCATTATATCGGATTTGACTTTTGTGTGTTGTTCCACCCCTATTATTAGTAGCGTTACTGACACGTTAGTGTTTAAAAGCATGTTTCATACAGTGATTTTGCACTCAGTGTTACAAATTTTAGAAGTAAATAAGCAGCTATGTAAAAAAAATTGATCTGAATATGGCACTTGTCCACTTGTTTTCAGTAAGCTCAATCATTTGCAGGGTTAAATTTGAATTTGGTGCGTTAAAGGAGACTGTGAAGATGGCGCATACTAATTTTAATAATACCCCAGCTATGCCAAAATTGTAAATTATATTAGTAATTACTGTAATGTATAATTACATTTATTTATGCTTCTGAATAATATTTGATTTGAAACTACAAGATAATGGAAAAAATCTGATGACTAAAGTCACATAAAATGCTATCCCAGTACTCACAAAAAGAGCTTAGGCAAATGCAAATTCGGCCACTAGCATAAATTGTTCACAAATGTGTGCTATGGATCAAGTAGTGCTGGAAACAGTAGTGTTCAAGTGTTTTTTTTCTGGGTCCTGAATTCCAACTGCTCTGCAGAATTTTAAACTTTCTCCGTTTCCAACACATCTGATCCAGCTCATGCACTAATTATGAACTCCTCCATGGGCTGAATCAGGTTTATTGGAAGCAGGTTCAACTTGAACCTGTGCAGTCTAGTTGAGGATGGTATTTACATAGATGTTGAGCAGTTAAATCAAAATAAATATCAATGACATTACTATTTATAAATAAGTAAAGACAAATACGTATCTGTATCATTGAAATTTAGGATAAAATCTTTAGTACAGCATGATTTTATGATTTTATTTTTTATAAAACAAAAGGTAAAATAGATGTGGTTTATGCACTGAGAACATAAACATAGCGTAGCTCTACTGGTGTTTATTTAAAAAAAAAAAAAAGCCATAAATAATAAATCTTGTATGTAATTATAATTGCAATGAAATTTTGAAGTCCACTTGTATGAAAATGCAAATCTGTTGGTAATGACGTAAGAAGTTTTACTGAATGCAGAGTTTATGTTTCTGCTTCTTGCTTAGAGATGCAGTAAGTCCTATCTCTTCTTCCAAATTGCGCTACATAGATTAAGTGAGAGATACACAGCAACTTATGTTTTATCTCTGATTTATGAAAGACACTGAATGTTATAGCAGAACATAGTTACAAATAGTTTAAAGCTTTTGACAAATTCAGATGATTAAAAATCAAGTTTGCAGATGCATTCTGCTTGACTGACTACTAATCAAAATAATAGGGATTAGGTTAAGGTGTTTATTGGAAAGAAGTCAATCAAATGGCTAAACTGGCTATCAGATTACAAGGATTACAAGAACAAATGTGAACTTATAAGAAAGAGACTACATTGTACCCAAGTAATAAATGTAAGTTTGAACTTTCTCTCTCTGTGTTTAAGCGGGGGTTGTCAGGAGCGCACTGTTCTACTCTAGCCAAAAGTATAATAGGAGCAGAGGATGAGGACTTTGAGAATGATCTGGGCCAGGTGAGCCACTTATTCCTTTTCAGTATACTGTCATTTATATGTTGATTTAAAAAAAAGGGGGGGGGCATGGGGCATTATCAGTAATTCATTGTGAATACCCTGATGAGCAAAAGACCTTTTTGCTCATATTACCAGACTATGATTCATTTTAATCTTGCTGCTTCTCTGCTCTTCTCATGGTGTGTTTCAGGCAGTGGATGATCAGTGCAGTCATTTTAACAGTATCGAACTGTTGAAAAGCAAACCCACCCACCTGCTGGTCTTCCTCCATCACGTCATCCTGCAGTTTGACTGTGCTCCTCTGGTGAGAAGTTGAGAGGCTTATGCGCCCCTGATGTGCTATATGTGGTAACATCGTTGTGTCATTAGTAAACACTAGTGACTAATGGTCATGGATGGAATCTGCTTGCTCACCAACAAACCGCAGTTTGTCTGTTTGTGTCAACAAGCATACATTTATGTACGCATGTATCTATTTTTATTAGGATTATGCATGCGTGCATGCATGTGCCAGAGTACATTACTTTTTAAATTATTGCCACTTTGCTACAATCCTTATCCTAGTCTCTCTCTCTCATGCTTGGCAAAATATTTCAGCTTCCTTGGATTTACGAAGAAGTCATAATATAGCAAACTTTAATGCTCGAACCATAACTTTCACTTAATAAAAGGTTGTTGTTGCACTCATACTAAACATATAAGGTAAATCTTGAGCTCCTTTGTTTATATGCTTGTTAGTATAATCTGTTCACTGTTTATGTAATTAAGCAACATCTAGTAGCAGTAAATGAACCAGGAAATTAATTCTGCTTCCTGTCAGAGTTTAAAATGGCATTTAAGTACAGTTAAAAAATAATTTTTTATTGTCGCTGCATGAGCTCCAGTTTCATGTGTTTTAACTGCGTATTTGGTTGCACACTATGGTGGTATATTTATTGATTTATTTATATATTAGACTCCTAATTCTGTTTCTATTTAGCATGTAAATGTACTTTCAATTAATATGCTTATTTTAATTCATCGATTTATACATTTGGTATTGAGGTCTTATACAGTGTGTGAGAAAATGTTGTGTAATGTTTATTTAAAATGATTAAGTGCAGTAAGATTTTGTATTTTGTTTCTAAATTGGCTGAATAATTGAGACAAAATTTCAAAATCTGAACAAAATACTTGTCATTAAGACTAAGGCTGCATTATATGCCATTATATTGCCTACAGTGTGGTGATGCTTGAGAGTTTATATTTAAGAGATTTGCCATTTTAAGGATTGAAATTATTCTGATTCATCTTGTGAAGCATGAGCATCTCTCCCTTTATTTTGCATGCTGCAAAGTGACCCTCCTGAGGTACTGTTCCCTAACACAGCACATCCTAGCCACTCTCTGTTTTCCTAGTAGTGCACATTTATGTAAATCCTGCTTTGGGTGCTATGGGTACAACAAGAATGAATGTCTCGTCTAATATTTGCTGTCTCCTTGCCCATTTCTTCACTTGAAGTTTCTCAAATGACACATGCAGCTAGTGATAAACCATGTTCTAGTTAAACACTAATCTAGTTATATATTTTATATGGTTACATGGAATGTCAGTTGATTATTATTCTCCTTGAAAGTCTGCTTTTATGAAGGAACATCTGCTTTTCTGGTTGAACTCTACAGGTCAATATTTTCCCTCAATACTGCCCCCCCCCCCCCCCTTTATTTTTCACAGTGCTTGATATGAGGATTTGACTCCTCTTTAATAGCACTACTGTACTTATTTACTCCATAGTGTACAAACGAGGAACCTTTTGGATAGTATTAAATATTCTCAGGTTGTCCTACTAAATTCGTTCTAAAAGCAACCCAAAATGAATTTGCAGAAAGTTTGAACAATGGGCCTCATTTATCAGAGTGTACACAAATGAGTTTATTCAGCAATTACACAAGAAATTGATTCATGAAAATCCAGTGAGTTGTGAAAAATGTTTGTATCCTGCCAGAGCTCCTGAGTTTGTGTCAACTTATGTATAAGGAGATTCATAACTTACTAAGGAGAATCTCTAATGTAAACTTCAGTTGATAGGCTTGAAGAGTTGCTGAAAATTTATATGTAGACTATGTTGACAAGTTTAGTAAACATATTTATTTCAAATTGCACACACACACACATTCAAGCAAATCTTGTATCATGTTAATGGCTTGAAAGAAAGCTGTCTGAGTATGATGAAAATTAGTGTTACTGAAACTTTTGTGGAAATCTGGTGGAAATTAGTTCGGTTTGCACGATGAAAATATTTCCACACAGCTTTACTGAGAGATTGATAAATGAGGCCCATTTTCAGTGAATTTACAAACTTCAGTAAAGATCATCTTTCATAATTTCACCTCTGGCAGAAATTGTCGCTGACTGAGAAGAATGTGGAATGCTCGAATTTGGCTTAAATTTAAAGACAGCTGAATGATCTTAGAGCAAGGTTTAATGTTGTGAACTAAATTAAAGCAGTTCCACATAGAAGCAGACACATTTGGATGCAGTCCTGATTGTAAAACATGGCATAAATAGTAGTAACTGTTGAAATTGTTATAAATACTTTGATTGTAAAGCTTGAGTATGTTTTGAATAAGTATTACAGTTTTGTAATATGTAACATCTGTCTATCCATCCAACTACAGTTGTGCTACCTGCATGCTGACCTCTTCAGGAACTTCAGTGCCAAAGAGACCAAGAAACACTTTGTGGACTTCTATAACAATTTCTTGGACAAAGGAGCAGTGAGTGAAAATGCATGCTGAAATCACAGTGGACAATAGTGGAAATTTATGCCTGGTTATCATTTAATATGTTTTGTCTGTTGTTTCTCAACACAGAAACAACACATTATCTTTTTTCCTCAGTTTCCAATCTGTCATCATCTCATTTGCTATCCATGTTTTTCATTTAGTCTGTGAGCTAGCTGTTTTTTTTTTTTTCTTCTTTTCTATACCGGCCAACATCTGAATGGGGGAATGACTTCACTTCTTTGTCTTTTAAACCTTTCTTCAACACATGGGTTCTTAACTCCTGGTTCACCTTGCGGAATTTGAAAATTTCCTTTCATTAAATACACCTGGTCTTACAAAGACCAGAGCTTAATAATGAACTGGATGAACAGTTGGATGAAGTGTAAGAGAACCCCAAGAGTTAGGAACCTCCTTTTCATTTCATTACCTGTGAGAGACTGCTTCTGTAGTCTTCCTTTATATCCTGAAATATAGAACTCTGAATAGCTTTGGCTCAAACTTTTTGGAGCTGTAGGACCATCTAGTAGTGCACTGCATACTAGTAATATCATAATAATGTTCTTTTCAACATAACCTTAATTATTCTTTGCTTTGTGTATGTATCTTTTTTTTCCCCCAGATTCTCAGAGTAGCAGTACCATATCTCATATCATATGAGTTAGGTAAGCTGACTATCACAAAATTATACTGTTGAAATTATACTATATACTATCTTTTTTTTTTTTTTTTTTTTTTTTTTTACTGTTATTGTAAATTTTTAAATCTTTAGAGAAAACATTTAGCATGCAGCTATTAGACCTGTATACCTCAGAAATTAATCATAACAAAATACATAACTCAATATAATTATTTTGAAGTGTTTTTAGAGTTAATGCACGAGCTTAATATAATTATTTTTAACTTAATTTTTAACAAAATAATTATTTAACATGTTTATTGAAATGATTAACACCCTAAACTTTTTAATTTGCCATTATCATGTTATTGGGAGTGTGTATAATATTTTTGATGCAGTGTTAATAAATATTTGTTCATTATGTTTGAAGTGTTATTTTCCATGTGTTCCAGACCGCACTCGTCCAGACCTCATCAGTGAGGACCAGCAGAAGCGCTTTGCTCAGGAAATACAGAATATGCAAACCTCGGAGGTCCTGCGGCAGCTTGAGGACTTCAGGTCAGAGAAGGATTATCACACTAGTGTGTTCTACGATATAATGATCTTGTGATGCATAACTTGGCATGCTTCCGTTCTGCTAAAAATATTTAGTCTGCCTGCATAATTATTACGTTCATGTTGTCAAACACTGTCATGAATATGGACCACTGGCAACTACGTGATGGAGTATTTGGCCGAATACAGTGCAGAATTAGGTCACCTTCCTATGTACATGTTTTCGCAGAAAAACGCCATGGAGAAAAAACATTGTTTTCTAGTGACAGTTTGTAATTTAATCTTTTAATCCCATGAAACATATTACTAGGTCCTCAGTTAGACAGTCGGATTGTAACTGAGGCTATATAGCATAGTTTGGCAGTAACTCAAAGATACAGTATTGTAGCTCCTTATAGGAATGCTGAGAAATAAAGAATAAAAAAGTTAATTTGAAGAATTACAGTACTTTGTTGTTTGTCCAACTGTATAACTTATTAGGCAGAAGAGGATGATGGGAATGACCCCCAATGAACTGGAGCTGGGTGAGGTGGAGAATCACTATCCAACAGACCGTGTTCCCAGAGAAATGAAGGAGAAAGCAGTGGCTGAGAGACTTCTAGAGAAGTTGACTGAAACCAAGTGAGTTTGTACAATTTAAAATGTTAGAAATTATAGTAGTTTATAATGACTTATGGCTTTTGGGAATATTAATGTATATTAATATATTATGTGCAATAATCTATCGTGACAGTAGTGCATTTGAGCCATTGAGAGCCATGGCTAATTTTATGGATTTGGCTTCACAAGAAGTAACTGTCTGGAGTGGACATATTTTAGAGTGCACAGGCCAGCCACTGTATAGACAAGTGAGACACTCCAGGCCAGAGAGAGCAGAACTCAAAATTTATCAACCCTGTGGGAATTATTTTGTACAGGGCACACATAGAAATAATGCCGAGCTTGAAGTATTCACTGAATAATGCGAATAACACGGAGTTTTGCGAAATCAGAGAATATGAATGCTTATAATACAAATCCTGTCACATGCATTAGTCTTTATGAGCTTTACTTGACACACCGAGGAATAATCACCACACATAATAAGCCTGGGCCCCACTAGAGTATAATGTCCTTCTAGACGATCATGTGAGATGTTCTGATTTTTTTTCCTAAGGTGTGGGGTGCATAAAATCCTATTGTTAGCCAGAAGACAGTTTTCAGAAGCACTTATTTCAGTTGGTCATCTTGTATAAGCTAGTAAGAAGGGGTATTAAGGGAGTCCAGCACTGGGGGAAGATCCCACACTGGGCTGTTACGGATTTGTCGTGGATGTAGGCAAGTCATCCCTTTCAGCAAGGTGGTAAAATTAATGGGCCACCAGAGAGATTCCATTTATATTGCTGTGCCATAATTGTGATTTTCCATTTTAAAAAATCATGATCACTGATTTAATTAGTAATTAGTAGTAATTAAGTATGGGAGGGTGTCTGCCAGTAGCGGTAATTGCAAAAACTAAGCTGGATGGTGAATTTTTAGGTTATTCTACAGTAATGTGTAGTCTGCAGTTGAAAAAAAAAACAGTACATTTTCAGTATATCCAAAAGAAACCTTTATTTTTCATATACACCCATCAGCCATAACATTAAGGTGACTTGAATAACATTGATTATCTTGTTACCGTGGCACCTGTCAAGGAGTGGGATGTATTATGCAGGAAGTGAACAGTCAGTTCTCAAAGTTGATGTGTTGGAAGCAGGAAAAATGGGCAAGCGTAAGTATCTGAGCGACTTTGACAAGGTCCAAATTGTGATGGCTAGACGACTGGGTCAGAGCATCTCCAAAAAGGCAGATCTTGTGGCGTGTTCCTGGTATGCAGTTGTTAGTACTTGGAACAAAAGTGGTCCAAGGAAGGACAACTGGTGACAGGGTCATGGGGAGCATGGGGAGCAAAGGCTGGTCCGAATTCACAGAGCTACTGTAGAACAAATTGCTGAAAAAGTTAATGCAATCTATGATAGACAGGCGTCAGAACACACAATGCATCACAGTTTGGGACTGTGTAGCTGCAGACTGGTCAAAGTGCCCATGCTGTCCCCTGTCCACCGCCAAAAGTGTTTACAATGGGCATGTGAGCATCAGAACTGGACCATGGAGCAATGGAAGAAGGTGGCCTGGTCTGATGAATCACATTTTCTTTTACATCATGTAGACATCTGGGTGTGTGTGCGTCGCTTACCTGGGGAAGAGATGGCACCAGGATGCACTATGGGAAGAAGGCAAGTCGGTGGAGCCAGTATGATGCTCTGGGCAATGTTCTGCTGAGAAACCTTGGGTTTTGGCATTCATGTGGATGTTGCTTTGACAAATACCACCTACTTAAACATCGTTGCAGACCAAGTACACCCCTTCATGGCAACGGTATTCCCTAACGGCAGTGGCCTCTTTCAGCAGGATAACGCACCCTGCCACACTGCAAAAATTGTTCAGGAATGGTTTGAGGAACATCACAAAGAGTTCAAGGTGTTGACTTGGCCTCCAAATTCCCCAGATCACAATCCGATCAAGCATCTATGGGATGTGCCGTACAAACAAGTCTAATCCATGGAGGCCCCACCTCGCAACTTACAGGGCTTAAAGGATCTGCAGCTATCGTCTTGGTTTCAGATACCACGGCACATCTTCAGAGGTCTTGTGGAGTCCATGCCTTGATGGATCAGAGCTGTTTTGGCTGTTTTGGCAATATTAGGCAGGTGGTTTTAATGTTATGGCTGACAGCACAGTGGAATTCTTCTCTTTGCATATCCCAGCGTATTAGGAAGTTGGGGTCAGAGTGCAGGGTCAGCCATGACACGGCACCCCTGAAGCAGAGAGGGTTAAGGGCCTTGCTCAAGCCAACCTTCTGATCAGTAACCCAGAGCCTTAATCCTTGACTGCCCTGTTTTCAAATCGGTTGTGTAATGTCCAAATGGCCAACATTTTCTCAACATTTGTTATTCTGCTGCTCAAAGTCTGAATCTGCAGTGACTGGAGCAGGAGAGCGGCCAAAAAAAAAAACGAAAGCAAAACAACCTAATTAGTCACTTTCTCTTTATTGTTAACATTATCTGTAAAGTGTTATATTTGACACTTTATATTTGTATGCATATTTAATCTTCTTAGGTCAAAGTTTTTTCCTTATTTTCTCTTTTGGCCAAAGATCTGAAAGTGCCATTTTTTTTACCATTTTTGGCTGAAATATTTTGGTGGCATCCGTAACAAATGTAGTTAACTGATGTTAAATATGTACTTGTCTGATGTTAGCAAAGTCAAACATACAGTGATAGATTTTATTTCACTCTAACGAACTCAAAACATTCTCCATTTACTGACAGAAAGCGAGGGTGTCGACACGTCTTCAGCTGACAGTATGTGAGATTGGGGAAAGGTTCAGGGCTTCAAGGCAGTATCAGTTAATATCAGAGAGGTCAAAACAACTGCGCAAGTCATTCCAGATTAATATATCTCATCTTTCGTATTATTGGGGAGAAAAATACTGCTCTTTTGTTTTTATGTTTATGTAACGGAGGGGGAAAAATGCCAGCTTTGCTAATGGAGAAATAGAGTGGTAGGGAAGGATGGGGAACAAGGAGGAGAGGAAGAGGTAGAGAGCCGATGAAGCCAGCAGTGACACGTTGGCAGGAAGTTATTTCTTTCTGGCTCTCTGCCAGAGTGATGGAAAGGGTAAGCTAAGGATATCCAGACTGCAAGGCGAGGCTGTTAAAACAGTCTGGAGTAGTTTACTGAGGAACAGTATCCCAAAACATCTCACAATAAACAGCTTCATCTAAAGGCAAATGCTGTTGTTAAGACAACCGTCACAGTTTGAGTTAGGATACTCAAACGGCCTATTACAAACTGCACATTATGTTAAAATAATAATGACATATAGTAATAAAGTACCATATAGTAGAAAAGAGTAGCTATCTGGGTTTGCAAGCAATAACCAGTCGCAATTTCTATCCATTAGCTTTATTGCACAGTGTTGGGGAAATTAGCCAGCTAATAAGAGTTTACTAGCTAAAACACAAACCGGAGATCAAAAAAAGAAAAAGATCAGTGAAAAATACAACCACCAAAGGAGAACAGGTAGACTTGCTCTCACACAATAAAAGTCTGAAGTACAAAAGTGCAAAGAACAAATGTACAAGCAAACGGAAAACTTTACAGCTATGTAACAATGGCCGCAAACTCCACAACAAGGACAGCGATTAGATTAATTAGAAATAAATAAAATGCCTTACCTGTTAAGCAGAGGTAAATAAGATAACTCTTTCATTAGTTTAACAAGACGTTTCAATTATAGATAGGACTTTCTCACTCCGACAAGCTTTCTAGACTTAATTTTCATTTTATTCATTTATTTATTTATTTTAGTGCTTTGATCACAGTGATGGATGTGTTTGGAAGTTTCCTCGGTGTACAGCCTCCTGTAGTTTCTCAGCACTCTGATAGCAGCTGGTCAGCCTTTTTTGCCTCCACTGCGGCGTGATGACATACAATGTACCTGAGATGGCATACGACATATGCCTCTGAAAAGTCCTGACAAACCCGACCCAAACAGACTGTGACTATAATTTATTATTACAGGTTTGCCAGTGAATTTTAGCACTTTAGGAACATCATGTTTTAAAAGTATATTTATACCCTGACTTGTTTTTTTTTTTTTTTCAAATTTTAAAACATTTTCATCACAACAGCTTTAAATAGTGAGAAATATAATTTCGTGTTCCAGCAATATTAAAAAATTGCAATTTTTTCAATTGCAGCCCTGCGATCGTACCAGATGAAGATAAATGGTGAGTTGTCTTGCTTTTGTATCACGATGACATTACTTTGTTGTTGCTATCATAGATTTGTTGATTGCTGTAATCAGGTTAAAAAAAAAAATCTGATTACAATTTAAAAATTAAAAAAGATATTTTTCCTTCTTGAAAGACTGTTTTGAATACATGACTGTATGCTGTAGTACTCAAATTGGTGTTAAAAGTTAAATCTTGTCTTTTTGTGTTTATCTCTTACAAAGTGGCTATAAATAAGCAATAACAGCTGATTTTATTGGTAGTTGATCATGAAGCATTTTAGCAACTCTTGTAGACTGTACATATAGTCCATAAATATTCAGCATTAGGAATGAACTTACCACACCTAATGAGAATGTCATTCATTATGTGACATTTTCAAGCTGCTAGAACGTATCTAATAAGTTAATTTATTTTATATATATATATATATATATATATATATATATATATATATATATATATATATATATATATATATATATATATACACAGTAAAGACAAGCCAGAAATAAGAGGAAATGACAGGATTTAATTCCTGATTATTCTGAAAGAACAGTACTACATTTGCTATTGTCCAACATTATTTCATTACTAATCATTAAAATGAATAACTCTTTTTAAAATTAGGTTTAAGAATATTAACATAAACAAATATTCTTCTCTCTATACCTCCACCATTAGTTCTGCCATCTTTGGTGCAGTGACTTTCTACATGAAGCATCTGGGAGTTAAGAGCAGAGCACCAGACAGCAAGAAGGGCAAAGGATTTTTCAGGAGGAAGGTACAAGGAGTCTCAGTCACCACAAGCTTTCTAGCAGGGAAACCTCAGACTAGATTGCATAAATAGGTTTTAAACTATTCTTAGACATTGAACTTCACTAAACTGTAGTCATATACATCTTACTTCTGACTTCTGATCGCAAGTTCATGTTCTGCGTATTGTAGTTGGAAGTAAATTTATTTATAAATTTATATAACTTTTATTTGTGTACCTTTCAGTGTAATTGCTAATTGCTTCGACAATATGAACTGCATCAAGTTATGTTATATTTTATATATATACACACACACACACACACACACACACACACACACACACACACACACACACACACACACATAGTACTGTGCAAAAGTCTTAGGCACATGCAAAGAAATGCTGTAGAGCAAAGATGCCTTCAAAAATAATTAAATTAAATGTTTCTACATTAAAAAAAATACTATAAACATAAAATATATCTAAAAATATATAAATATATATAAAATACTGTAAACAGTAATAAATGAAACAAAGTCAATATTTGGTGTGACGATCCTTCTCTTTTAAAAAAAACAGTAGTCTCAGGTACAATGTATGCAGTTTTCTAACAAAGTTAACTGGTAAGTTTTATTGAGCATCTTGCAGAAGCAGCCACAGTTCTTCTGGAGACTGTGACTGTCATACTCGCTTCTTATTTTTGCAGCAAAATCCAGCAGCCTTCATTATGTTTTTTTGTCTGAAAAGTGATCTTTTATGTAATATGCTGCTTTCTTTACTGACATACAAACGTTTTTCTGTAACATTTAATTTTGTGCTGGAAAACTAATGTTAGGAAATCTAAAATGTTTTTGTACTGAATCAATAATGTAGAAGTCATAAAATAAAAATCTATAACAAAGTTTGTACTAAAAAAAATAGGGCGCCTAAGACTTTTGCACAGTACTGTGTGTGTGTGTGTGTGTGTGTGTGTGTGTGTGTGTGTGTGTGTGTGTGTGTGTGTGTGTATACATCACAAAGTGCATTTGTGTTCTTTAGGTTCAAAAGAAGGAAGAAAAGTCCAAGGTCCTCAGTATCTTGAGGATCGGAGGCAGCAGTATGTATCCACCCACTTCTACTTTGCATGGATTGGTATTTATCAGTTCTGCATAGATACGAGGATTTAGTGATTGTGCAAACTCTGTGAACCGCCACAGCTGTAGGATGCAAAGGCTTTACACTATGACTCATTTTACTAAGCATTTGTTGTTTCTTTGACATAAGTGTTGTATGACGTACTCTGAGTATTATGACCTCAGCCCTATATTACCAAGTAGTTACACGATTTCTCACAACATATGAAATGAAACCCTACCCAGCACTATATAGATACAGCGCCTTATCTGGTTGAGCTTCTTGCAAACCTCATGCAAAGACATGAAAACTGTCTAAACTGTGTTATGTGTTAATGATCAACAAGATATAGAAATATTAGTTCTTGTCTCTCCTTTAAATGAATTCAGTTTAGAGAGGTAGCAGCACCAGATCTGCTGTAAGATATTTTGTGTATAGTACACAGTCCATTATGATGGTTAAGGTGTTACAGGACCTAAAGGAACATGTTTGTTGCAATGTTTTCCTCTTGCAGATGAGGTCAAAATGAGATTGGACATTGAAGGTACACTGGTTTGATCACTTTGTGTAGTCACTCCTTTTCTTACCTGGTCCACACCTTACTAATCAAAACTTGAAATCAGTGCACGTTTGCATGTTCTAAATTAAACACAATAATGGTGTTTTGGTTTGTTCTGTGTATGTATACCCGTAACCGAAATGAAAGACATTAACTTGAGTGTTTAGTCAGTATTTAAGACATAAATAATACATTTATAATACATGATAAACTTTGTCTTGTATTAATAAACTGTAATGTCACCTGGGAGGAAGACTAACACTATCTATGTATCTGATTTCATCTCATATTCCTTCCTCAATAAGTGTATTTACTTCCTAGCCTTCTTAGCCTCTACTGTTGTTGTGATAAGCCCTTTCCTATTTTCCATTATACTAAAGCTAAGGGGTCTGCATGCTGGAAAAAAGGGATTTTTTTTTATTATTGGTGGAATTACTCTATTTCCCCTGTGGTTTAATTCATTGCTAACTATTTCTGTTTCTTTCTCAGGTGAAAAGGAGAGGAATAATGAACGGAGGAATGCTGGGAGCACCACAGGACATCGTGGCTCCAATGCGGATGGAAGTGCACTACCCACCCAGGGTCGCAAATCTGCCACAGAAACCAGTGAGATGCCACACAGCAACATTATTGTTACCTCCAGCCCTGAAACTGCCCAGCCTGAGACAGGTAGGAATTTTGTATATAAATGGGTGAGAAATTAAAGGAAAAAAACAGCAGCTCTGTTATGCTGTGGAAGGCATTTATCTGGGTTGGTTTGGATCCACGTATCCCCTTAAAGTTGATTTATACTTGTTGTGAACTGTGCGTACACCAGATGGCCGCCGCAACAGTCCTGTGGTCATTTGGCACACCGCTTGTGCACATTTTCAGAAAGTGACACCTATATAGCACCATTTGATATTGTGTCCACACCCGAATAAACAACCTAATGTTGTGTCTCAAATCGCATACCATGCCATACCTACTATACCATACTATTCTAGACTGTTATTGAGTAATAATACTAACGGTTTTCCTATTAGAGGAAAGATGTGTTTTGAGTACTACTCTTCTTAGTAGATACTTTTAAATGTAAGGCCAGAGTTTTCGATTTGAGACTCAGCCCAGTGACAGCAATCATGCCGTAAGCAGAGAGTTTTAAAGAGAAACAGAGCTTGGCAGTGTGTTTTACATCACTGTGCATGAAATCGCTAAACATTAGTTTGACCTGGAAACCAGATGTTTTGGCTCTGACATGCCATCTAGTGGATGCCGCATTTAATTTTCTGGATATACATAATGTACGCAAGCGAGAAAATAAACAGTGCCGCTCATGTAGCAGCTGCGAAGAGGGGTTTTCATTTCTCCAGTACAGTTCCAGAGACTTGTCGAATCTGATCTTGAAGAGAATCTTGAAGCTGTTCTGGTGGCTCATGGTGACCCAGAGCCTTACCACGACACTGTTGGTTTTTCCTTTGTCACCTGTCTATATACCCATCTTTATATAACTAGCAGTTTCCTGAAAGTTTTAACAATGGTCTAGGAACCTGGAGGCTTTGAGATGTTTATTTACCAGCATTTATGTTCTTGTTCGTTCCACAGGTCAGACCAGCAGTCGTTTGGACCACCAGCCTGTATCAGATGGCGGAGACGTATCTCCTGTGTGCTCCAATGTTGGCATCTCTGTCTCGGAGCCTTCATCTTTAATCGACATTCCTTTAGAAGAGAGCCATGAAAAGGACAGGTAGTTTAGGAGTAACAATAACAATAAGCCTCTTAACACAGCCTGAAACCTAGATTAGACAGCCAGAGAACTAGGTAGAGTAATGGTTTTAATGCAGAATCGATGTCAGTGTTTGAATAGGAAAAGATTAGTTAACACTCACTGTATTAAGATATTGGACTGTGCTGTGACTGAGGGCGAGTGGTAAAACACCCATCACCCCTGAGTCCCTGCTGTGCGCTCTTCGTTGCTGCCGCTGCTGGCAATGCTATCTATGCTCCATGTCGACAGAACTGCGCCAGTTTGTCCCACTCCTTCATTACGCTCATATGCATAAACGTTCAGTTCCCTACCTTACCACCAATTCCCCTTTGTTCTGTCCTTTTTCTATCCACATTTATCTATCTTTCCTGTCCTTCTCTTACTTGTCTTACTTGATATTGTTAGGTTTATACTGAAAGCCTACCAAGAGCATTTGTTCATGCTGTTTTCCTTTATAGCAAGTGTCTTCTGTTTGTTCATAGAGCGAAAAGAATACACTGTGGCTTCAGGCTTTTTTTTTTTTTTTTTTTTTTTAAACTTTGCGGTTGAACAGCTTTGTCGAATATGCAGCAACTCAGACTGTATTTACCTGAGAGCATCTTCAGCTGGTGAGCTCACACATCCATTGTGCTATGTTTGTAAAGTCTTTGTCTGGTTTATTCTGTCGTCCTGTTTGTTTGCAGTTGCTATGTTGAAGCCTGTTTTGCTTTGCTGTCTTTTCAATTTTTGTCTAGTTTTTGCTGGAATTTTTGGTTCAGTTTTTGCTGAGTTTGTGGCGGCTCTTTACAGTGGTCATGTGTGAGTTAGGTTTTGATAATGTATTGATTGGAACATTGTCCATGAGAACTGTTTGTGCTTGTCCTGTATTTTACAGACGGAAGACAAGGTGGGTCTTCATGACTGAGACATGGATATTCTGCCAGCTTCAGCCTGCTACTGATTCCACACTCATTTTCATACCACACACAGAAGAACATATGTCATATACCACACCTGTGATGTGGTAGAATATAACTTACACAGTGTTCCTGTAAAACTGTTTTGAAAGTATACCTTTAAACTCAACTTGAAATTAATTCTTCTTTATTATAGTTTTCACATTGCAAAGGGCAAAATATGGCGAATTTAGCAACTTTTAAATCTGATATCGAAACCTTTTTTTTTTTTTTTTTTACATCAGATAAGACCTCTAGGATGTAATATTTTTGGCCCTTAAGACAGATTGCACTGTAGTTACTGTAAGCAAACGTTTGACCTTGTGATTGTGCCGTTTTAGCTGTGTTCAAGTGGAATAGTGGGAGCTGTGTCTTTGTGTGTACTCTGCATAATTTGGATAATCTGCACCTAATATTTTCTAACTTGAAAGCTGTAGTGCTTATAGTACTAGATCTGTTGCTCATTCTACACAGAAGTAGCTGTTTATTCAGTTTTATGTCAAAGATGTGTAATAGGCTTGCTCAAAGGAGCACCAGATTCTTGAGGTGGGAATGAGACTATGTGGGATTGCTGTTCTGAACTGGTTGTTTGTCATTATTTATGATCTCTCTTCATATTTTCTCTTCATTAATCTTTCTTTTTCACTAATGCATGTTTTCATTATTTTTCTACCAATTTCAAAATTTACTTTTTTTCCCCCCCTCACATCTCATGTTGCACCTGTTCTTGCCCTTTCCTCTGTCGTACTTTTCTTCCTGTACCCTTCCCTCTCCCCACACCCCTAACTGGTGTGTATTCAGGAGTGTGCGCCGCAGTGAGAGTCTGTGCGTGGATCGCTGTCACGCTCGCCGTGTTGGCTCTGCTCGGGCTAAACAATCTCGTTCCCGTAGTGACGTGGACCTTCAGTCAACTTCCACTTCCCATCCCCCTTCACCTTTACCCCAACCCTCCAGCTTGTAAGACTGCATGAAAACACAAATTTACATAAAAGCACAAACACTCAGATTTAATCAAATGAGAAGTGGTAGCTCAGTGGTTAAGACGTTGGACTTCTGATCGGAAGGTTGAGAGTTCGAATCCCAGCACCACCACCAAGCTGCCACTGCTGGGCCCTTGAGCAAGGCTCTTAACCCTCAACTGCTCACTTGTATAAATGAGAGAATTGTAAGTCGCTCTGGATAAGGGCGTCTGCCAAATGACATAAATGTAAATGTAATCAAAATTGCTACAAAATTTATACACACACTCTTAGACATTACCCTCAGGTGGCGTGATGTATTATAACACCTATAAATTAACATGCATGCGTTGAAACATGCTAACACTACAGAGGCAAAGACACATGCAAACATGTTCATAAACATCCCATAAACACTGCCTGGGAGGAAGATGCACAGCAGGGATTCAGTACCTAATGCTGCTGATCATAAGAAACCAGATGACTTATCTATTTGACTGACCAATTTCTTGCCCTTTAACTAAATAATACAGATTCAACAAATCGAGAGAACACAGAGATAAAGGTGAATAGTTGTGAACTTTTTTCATATTTCTCTCTAACATTGTGCTTTCACTGCCTCTAGTGTGGATGTGCCAGTGTTGCCAGCTGATGGCTCTTTTATAAGCAATACCTCTGGCCCCTTAACTCAGCAAGAGGAAATGGAGCCCCGGCTCCTGGAATTAGAGCAGGACCCACCCAACTGGAGAGAGCTTGCTCCCAGCGAGGTTCTGAGTAAACTCACTAAGAAAGAGACTAAGAGACAGGAAGTCATCAATGGTAAGTGGATGTACATTCCCAGAAGGCCAGAAACCAATATAAATGGAATGTGGATGGGGATGAAGATAGAAACTAACCAAGTGCTACATCCAACATTATTATGGAAGACTCCTACACTTATATACTTCTACTATGCATGGAATTATTTTAGCATAAATCTCAGTGTTGTCCACGAACACAATCTAGGTATGTTTGTTCGTTCATTCATTCATCCATCCATCCATCCATCTTCAGTAACTGCTTTATCCTGGGTTGTGGTGGATCTGGAGCCTGTTCCAGACCTGCCAACCTCAACACGTTTTAACACTGGAGTAATCTACAAATTATCACTCAGAAATACTCAACAAATGAGCAGGGTTTTTTCTCCAATAAAATCAGCAGACTAGCCAGTTGAATCTGGAATGCTTGACAGTTGCCCAAGTGTTTTGAACTCTCTGATATTAACTGACACCCTGGAAGCCCATTCCCCAATCTCCACTCGATTTTCCTACTTAAAAGATGTTCTGACACCATGTCCTTGCTTTCTCTCAAGGTAAATGGAGAATATTTTTAAGTTCAAATAAAATCATATAAATTTACGTTTGACTTGCTTAACATTAGACAACTATACAGTATAGTTAACATTAGTATAACTATATAGCTATACAACTATATTTATTAGGGATGCCACTGTAAAATTTCAGCATGAAAATAGTCAAAAAGGCAGTTTTTGGCCAAAAGAGAAAAAACAACGAAGTGTAAACCCTAACACTGGTAATGATATTTGGAAAGCTGCTTTCTGTCCTTATGATTATGTTGCACCTTGGGTTGTCTTTAATCCCGTTATGACTTGTATGTGAGTTTTGCACTTGCAATGAAATGGTTAAAATATCTCTATATATAAAAAAACCCCACCTCTAATTTTCTGTCCTATTTTCCCTACAGAGTTGTATGCAACAGAGCATGCCCACGTGCGCATGCTGAGTGTACTACAGACAGTGTTTTCCCGTCCACTGGAAAGAGAGGCAATCATGGATACTACTGAACTGGACACCATCTTCCCTAGTTTGGATGAGATTATAGAGATGCACTGTGAGTCCTCTCTTGGATGACCATGTATTAAGTTTAGTATAAAGTACAAGTTTGGGGTAGAAAAATTAACAGACAGCAAGAAGGCCATCTAAATGTATTGGAAATTATTCTTTCAGATGCTTTCTATGAAAATCTGAAGAAGCTACGCCAAGAAGATGAATATGTGGTTAAAAATATCAGCACTCCTCTGCTCAACAGAGTGAGTACCATCATTTGTCTAAACGAGATTTGTATATCTTTTGATTATTATATCATTTGGATAACGAGAGTAATGTAGGGTGTATTTATAATACACACACATTTTAGTGGTTTTGTGTTTATAAAAAGCTGGCATAAGACAACGCTTTCACACATTCTCACAGTTTAATGGCTCAGAGGGTGAATGGTTCCAGAAGCTCACAGCTCGTTTCTGTAGTCGTCAGTCATGGACTCTGGTTCAAATCAAGAACAGACAGAAGAAAGATCCCCGCTTCAATGCCTTCATACTGGTATACACACATGCAAACACTTTATACACAGCTTTCCAGTCAGTGGTTGACGCAGATGTGCAGTAAAATGTTGGAAGCTATTATTTAATATCAGAATCACTCTGTGGTGTTCTGTAAGCTGTTAAACAGAATTCCAGAAAATTCATCTGTTCATTAGATTTAATAGGAAGGAAATAGCAGCAGCATAATTCTTCTTAATTTTTTTAAATTGATTCATGGATAAATTACTATTATTATACTGATTAAGCTGATTTATTGGACTAATATTTGTAGGTGTTATATGCATCACTTGTGCCATAGCATGAGTAAATACAATCCACCCCTGGTGGAATGGTATATATAAGACCTAAAATGCACAAATATTTTCTTGTCTGTTTTTTAGGAGGCTGAGAGTAAGCCACAGTGCAGAAGGTTACAGCTGAAGGACATCATCCCCATCGAGATGCAGAGACTAACAAAGTACCCACTACTGTTGGAAAACATTGCCAAGAGCACAGGTTTGTTTTGTTTTGTTGTTTATGAACTGGTTAACAATTTGTCTCTGGTTAAAAAAAAAAAGTTGTAATTACTAAAGGTGTGGTGAGCTACTTGCTGTAGGATATAGAATGTGTGTTGTAAAGGTTTTCGAGTGTGGGTTGTTGCTCGTTCATTCATTCATTCATTCATTTGTATTTAGTACCCACATAGCATCAAGGTTAGGGTCACAGTGAATTTGAAGCATCAAATACACATTCAGTGTGAATTCAGGGCTGCATCCCAAAATACTTAAACAGTAATGAATGGTGTACTCACATACTATTTGGTTTGGGATGTGCTTTAAGTATTTATGATTCTGAGGTTATACACTATATGGCCAAACATTTGTGCACATCTGACCCACACACACAAGGGGGACTACATCTGGAATGGGATGTTCAAAAGGCACATATGGGTGTGATGGTCAAGTATCCACACACTTTAGGCCGTATAGTGTATCTCCTGTTATTGTTATGACCCCAGGTTTAAAGAAGTGTTATGACGGAGGGGAAAAAACTTCATAGTTTTTATTGATCGAATAACTTGCAGTACAGAGAAGAGAAGTACAGAGAAACACGCAACATGCAACAGTCAGCAACTATGTTGTTATCATGCTAGCTAAAAGAGAGCAGAGAATAAATAGACACAGATTTGTAGATAAAATACACAGACTAAAAGCAAGCAAAAGCTTGAGACTTGCTCTCACCCAGTACAGTTAAGTTTTAAATGTATAAAGTACCGAAAAACACACCAAAAAACACTCATTACCCACTAGCTAAACAGATTACAGGATAAAATACAAAGACTCGGTAAAGCAAACAGAAGCCTTTACTGACTCACATTTGCCAGAACCAAATGTTAAATCCATGAAGTACAAAAAGCTCACCAAAGACAGTTGTTAACCACTATCTGGCCTATATTAGCATGCCAGCTAAAACAGATCAAACAGTTGACAGATCTATCAAAATTAGATGTATTATCAAGGATAAAGAAATGTAAATGAACTTGCTTTTATCCAATTTAACAGCAGTTAGCAGTGGTTGCCATTTAATGTCTTGTATGCAACTGTTTTCATCTCACAGAAGATGATCTGGAGAAAGAAAATATCCAACAGGCTGCTGAGTGCTGTCGTAAGATCCTAAACCATGTCAATGAGGAGGTGAAACACATGGAGAATCTTCTGGTAGGAACATCTTTAGAGAAATGCTTATTTTCCGAATTTAATAAAATGTTAATAAGAAAACTGTTCAGTTTGAATGTTAAGGGCTTTGTTGAAATGATAAAAGATGGGTAACTTTTGGCTAAACGCCCTAGCTCTTAAACTGATGTGGCACTGAACAGTTATCCTTTCCATACACCACCCACTGTTGTAATACTTTATTATAGCAGTATTGTTACACACATATTGGTACATCAGAGAACATCCTCCAGGATTCCAGTAAAAGGGCTATGGTGTTTAAATGACATTTTATTTATTTTTGTCTTAAGATTTGGTGATGACTTGACTTGAGAGTGTCCAATAGTGGTCCATATTCACCATTCACAAAAGAATTAATTCAGAAATGACCCATATAATTTAATTTTCCCATAACTCTTATCCTCAATCTCAACCCGGGGGTGTCAATCATATGGCCCATGGGCCCAGACCGCCCCAATCAAACTTCTCATCCGGCCCATATTATCATCAAATAAATGTAGAGTCCATGTTCTGAATGAAAATTGCCTTGTTCCAAAAAGAGCTTGTCTCTGTTATTCCACTAGGGGGCAAAATAGAGCTATAACCACCAGGCCATCACCTCCACTCCCGAACAATGTCCTAATGATATATAATTTTTCGTTAGCACGTTAAAAATTTGGTGCTGTAACCATGCTTAGTTCCAGAAGAAATAATTTAGGAAAACTTGAAAAATATATGGTTGAACTGCAGTCTGTTTATCGGTTTTGATATGTGTTCAATCTGTGTGCATTGAGAATGCAATTGATTAAATGCGAGCATATTTAACAGTTGTTGTTGATGTGTTATTAGTCTACTAAACAATTTTTTTTTTTTGTCCTGGCCCATTTGACTTTGGACTAACACCCCTGTTCTAAGTATAACCCATAATATTTGTCCTAACCTCCTAATTTGCTGTTTTGCTCTTTGCTATTTTGCCTATTTTCTCCTTTTTTTTTCTGTATGTCCCCTAACCCTAATGCATAAGCTATAATGCCCTCTTTCCTTCCCTTACAAGACTTTAAAAGACTACCAGCGCAGGTTGGACACTTCAGGGCTGAAGCCCAGCAATGAGCTCTACACAGAGTACAAGGTAAGAGATTGTCTCCTGACTCTCTGTACTCACTCAGCATCATATAACAGTATAAATGTTGGGTTTCTAAGAGATTAGTCTCTCTTTCAGAGCTTTGACCTGACATCAAGGTCTATGATTTACGAGGGGCCACTTACATGGAGAGTGACTAAGGAAAAAGCTCTAGGTAACTCCTGTTGTTTAAGTCTGTGTATTATTCGTGCCACACTTATCAATGTATTATTTTGACAGATGATTAATTACCATTCTTAATGGGATTTTAGACTATGTAACACTGACATGAGTGTATGTGTGTCCAGATGTACAGGGTGTGTTGCTGGGAGACCTGTTGGTCCTTTTGCAGAAACAAGATGATAAAATGCTGTTGAAATGCCAAAGTAAGAGTAACATTGCTGCCCAGGAGGGCAAACAAATGCTCAGCCCCATCATAAAGCTGGAATCGGCTTTCCTCCGAGAGGTGGCCACAGGTAACTGTGTGTATGCCTCTGTGCATGTCTCGCAGGTAGGAAGGTGATGTTTGCTGCCAGAAAGTGACATTAATGCATTTCTTTTTTCAGATCGTAAGGCCTTCTACGTTATCTTCACTTGGGAAAGTGGAGCACAGATCTATGAACTTGTGGCCCAGTCTGTTGCTGAACGGAAAATGTGAGTGTGTTAGGGGTAAAAAGCAAAGCAGTAGGATGAGCAGTCATTGAACAGTAATCTGTGCCATAGTTTGTGAATGGACACAAAACTTTGTCTTGTAGATGGACAGTTTCAATAAAGTCATCAGTAGAGGAGTTGAAAAAGAGTGGCGGTCCTATGCTGGACAGGAAGAGGCATGGCAGCGTGCCAAGTACCAGCTCTGCACTGCCATATAGTGTCTTGTGAGTATTTCCCGTGTTCTTTAAATATCTGTCAGAGTGCTATTTTCAGTTGTTATAATGGCATTTCCTATTAATTTAGCTTAATTTGGCATTATGTGGTTATTTTTTTTATATTCATATAAAATTCCACAAAATGCAAAAAAAAAAAAAACAATAATAGATGATGTAATGAGTCAAAAGTATAACCCGATACAAAAATGTAATACAATAACTTACAGTTTCATTGATGTCTATTGGCTTTAATATATTGGCTTTAATTTTACTGTCTGTTTGAGACTTAGGAAATAATGAAAAGTGTGTTTTTTTAAGCCTATAATACATTTTTATATTGAATTATATTATTGCTTTATTTGGCAATAAAATACAGGAACATGAATTTTCACCTCCTCTTGTGTCACTTATCCTTCAGTCAGTGCACATAGCTATTGTGTATTGTTTACAGACAGGTCCATAATTATTGGACCACTGGTAAAGATGGGTTAAAAAAAAAAAAAGGTTATGAAAAATATATACGGGTATAAAAAATGTAGATAAAATTTATTTCAGTTAAAAGTTAGATTTCTCTCATATTTTGTGTGTGAGATTAGGCTGATTAACCAAAACTATATATTTTCATAACCTATTTAACCCATATTTACCAGGGGGTGCAAATAATTCAAGAGCTAACTGTAAATAAACACAATAAATATGTGTACCCCAGGATCTGTGAGAGATTTTTTTTTAATCCCACTGCCTATATGATACCAACCACAACTAAAAATATTGCTAAAAGGCTTACAGGTTAAATTAGTTTTCATTTCATCTCATCTCATCTCATTTCTCTTCTTTAGAATGAACCCCCCTCTCAGCCCTATTGACAATGGACCAGACGTACTGAAAAACTCTGCTGGTAAGAATTCTTGCTCATTTGTCGTTAAGGGCGTTTTCACATTTGGCCCAAATACACCCATGACCTATTTATTTGTGGGAGGGGTTCAAAATTGCAGGTTCTTCTTCTGCAGAATAATTCCTTCTGTACAGTGGATTGATTGTGCAATTCTGTGCATCTCTTTTGTGCACATAGATTTGCAAAATGGTAGGCACAGTGTTCATTCTTTTGCAGTTTTTTTTTATTTTTTACTTTTGGTAACAACACTTGAGTGGAAAAGAACAGTGCTTTATAGATGCATGGCATGTCATGGTCCAGGAGTAACTGCAAACAAAGAGCCATTATTGTATAAGACGATTTTTTGCCATGCAGTCTGGCATGAGACATGCGTTTTTCACAATCATCTCAGTGCAAGCACTCGCACCACAAAGCTGAGCTCCAGACCACCATTTTCAAGGGGACCAGCGATCGGGTCTTGGGACTGCTCCTGGGCTCAAAAACAGCTTTCACACCCCACAAAATGTACTGAACTCTCGGGGCAAATGGCCATGGAAGAAAATGCAAGTCAGAAAACGTATTGCATTTAATTGAACTTATTGCACTGTTGTGATTGTGATGCATCTTCTAATTAAAAAGGTCAATATAAGGACAGCCTTAGGGATGAAAAGTTCCGACACACTCAGTCCTCACTGATGGACTGCTTAGCTGCCTGTGGAATTGACCCACTGGGTTACAGCAATGCCCCTCCAGAGCGGTCAGCCATTTTGGCTTTGGATGAAGGTCAGTGGTCTTTCCATTTTCCTAGCGTGACAAATCTTACTTCGTATATGTAGGTAGTCAATAGTTGCTTTCATCAGTATTATTTTCAACAAATGTAATGATATATGTACCATATTGACATGAGCAGCATTCTTACATCAATGCCCCAACAGTAATGTCCTTGAAGACACTGTTAGGCGGAAGTGACTTTCTGTCCAAGAATGCCCAGCCTGATGTGGAGAGTGGAGCAGAGCCGGGGAAGCAGGAAAATGATGGAAGTCAATCACAAGGTTAACCTTATATTACACTTAAACCCTGTGGGTCACTTGGTTCATAACGCATGTTTCTTCCCCCAGGTTCAACATAATTGTGAACTCCAGCTGTGGTAAATGGTAATATCATGTTTTCTTTCATTAGTGGAAGAGCACAGTACGGAGTCGCAGGAGGATGGGCAGGATGAAAAGGCAAAAGGAGAAGAGCAGAAAGCTGTAATTGCTCCTCTAGTGCTTTCACAGGAGCAGCTGGAGGAGGTCAGCAGAAAACTGAAGAGTTTGGAAGAACAAGTGAAGAGACTACAGGTTAGAACGGTTTGACGGATGGCTGAGAAAAATAATTAGATAAAAATGCAGATTTGCCAACTTTTACTCGTTTTGTGTAGGAGCACTGCATTTTAACATCGGAGTATTCTGGTATGAGTTATTACTCAAACATACATTTAAAAGAGCAGTCTTCCTTTTTTCCCAGTAAATACAGCAGAGGAGCCAGTTAACATGGGAATCTGATATGACCGACGTATCTTTTTCCTAGAAAAGGAAGAAATAAAGTGTTCATGTAAAGTTTTCCCAAGTGCCTGGTGGTTAACGTAGAACCCCGTATATACACACACTCCAATTTCTACCTCAGAGAAGTGATTTGTGAAAGAACTATATCAACAATGTACTCAATTTTTACTGTCATCACCATCGCATCGCGGATTATGGGTGATTTGCGGAATGCTAGAAGTGCTATTACTCAGATAATTTTGACAGAGATCTTTGTTTAAACAGGACATAATATAAAGAATTTGTCAGAACATTCCAGAAAGTGTAACTGTAATGTATTTACAGAATGTGGAGGAGGAGTATCACAGGCTACAAGAAACCCTTGCTAAGTTCACAATTCAAAGAGGCAACTACAACTGAGGATCACTCCAACCTGCTGGTCACCAGGTAATTCTCCCACTGCTATGACTTCAGCATTGCATATTACACCTGAGTCGCAGTGCCCATGTTGATATTCTCAACTATTTTGTGTTTATCAGTGATCGTCTACATGTGAAGATTTTCACAATCTGAATGCATGTTATGTAATCCAATCCAAAGTTGAATGCACATGCACAATGCACATGCAAAAAGTGGGGTTTAGTGCCAACGTTATAACAACAATGAGGAGTGTGAGAGTCCAGTCAGCGCATTCAACTTTTTAATCTCGCTGCTTGTGTTTATAACAAGTTTTAACCTATTTCCTGTGTCAGCAAAACCTCATCTCAGCGTGATTCTTAAACATACAGTGAGATAACCTGACCGCAGTGAAGTTATTTAGCATTTTTGATTTATTCGACATTCAGGAGCAAAGCCGCTCTTCCTGTTGAAAATAACATAAAATGCACACATTATACATCAGTGTGATGTCTTTACGCATCTTCTGATGTTATCAACATTAAAGGACATTTGTTATGCTTCCAGCACCTAGTGAAGGGTGTCTATACGTGTGTCTGTGTGCCCGTCCAATATTCTTGTTAGCACGATATCTGAAGAATGAGTATTGAATATTTATAGTATGTATATGGAACTGTAATTGTAACCAGCAGACAAACTGATTTAGATTTTGGAATTTATCCAAACAGACTCAAGGTCAAATGAAATTCGAGTTTTTCTTCAATAGCTTCCTTCATGTTTGTCATACAGAGAGGTTAGCTTTTTCACTTCATGTTCAGGAATTCAAGGCCCATTTGCTGGCTATCTAATATTTTTGCCGTCGATTCATCAGTCCATCTGTCAGTCTGTCATTCTTGTTAGTGCAGTATCTCAAAAATAAGTGCTTAAATGTAGGAACTGTATGGACTTATCCTTTTAATCCCATTAATCCAAGCATGGTCAAGGCATGTTTGAAAGGTATTTGAGGCATACAAATTAGTAACAAGAAGGACTAGACTGGTTAATGGTAGAGGTATCCGCAGTGTAGCTTTTATTTTTAACTCCTATTTTTGCATGTGTTCCGCATCCTCTCTGAATTTCTGGCAAATATTAAATGTGTAACTTTATTGAAGTCAATTTGCATGTTGCATCAGCTTCAGAATGTCAAGCTCACAATTATTTTTTAATTTAAACAGATTATACTCAGATTAGACTGTGTTAATGGAGTGGATTGTGACTCAAACACCCGCAGAAAGAATTGGCTAATTTTAATTTTAACCAGTGAAAGTGCACAGACACAAAGGTTTTTATGTTACATATTATTCTTCTATTTAACAGATCATTAAAAAGATTATACATCTCATTCGATTGGATAGGATCCACGCTCGGATGGGCCTCATTTAGTTTATTTTTTTCCGACTGAGATGTACTCATAAACATGTTATATTCTGAGCCATCAGTCTGATTATTATAGGATTATTATAATTAAGCTGCATGTAAACGTAGCCAATGTGATGTAGAAGGCCAAGGCGGGTAAATGATTATACAATGCACTAAATCCTTCATCGATGTTGGCATTTCCTGTTTTCTAAACGGTACATTCTTAAACGTCTCTCCTCTTTTCTTCTCTGCAGATTGTCTGTAGCCCCAGCCTGATGATGTGGTGAAAGAGTCACTTACAGAAAGGAGAGAGAGAGAAAGACTGTGTGTGTGTGTGTGTGTGTGTGTGCATGTGTGTTCATGTTTATTTTATGCAGAACTCCTGGCCCAAATGAAGATGGTCAGGATTACAAAAATGTACTTATGTATGTGTCTTTGCCATTTTGAAAGAACAGCTCTTGAGCGCACATGAAACAAAGACGAAAGCTGAAAGTTGGAGAGATGTGGTGAGGAAGGGGATTGATATAGTGGATTAATCCCAAGTGAAACTGGGTTGACATCTGCTGATATGTATATGCTTTTGAGTGTGATATGGAGTCTGGAAATATTTGTGTGGATATGGAGTTCGTCACTCTAAGCCACAGGTGTTGTTTATATCACAGTGCAGCAGTTACACAAGCATCGTAGTTATCGTCACACGGTCGCTGTAGATATATTCTGTCTTTAGCATGTCGGAGTGAGTGAGTGTGCGTGCATGCGAGTCGCCTTGATGAATTCAAATTCTTGACATTCTGCTCTGTAGAAGAACTTAGCTGTGTTTTAATGTCTATGCATAATCGTAAGAGCAGATACAATGTAATGATTTTTTAAAAATAATTTATAAATAGTAGCCTCGCTAGCCTTCACATGGATTGGTTTCAGACCAAAGAGGACCTAAGCAGCACGTTTATAGCAGTAAATCTAATGGTTAGATCTGATAAGAATTATTTAGCTTTTACTTATATAAGCAGATGCAAGATTAGCATGGAGGACAAAATTAAAATGCACTTACATCCCTTGCTTATGTTCTATGCATATATATATATATATATATATATATATATATATATATATAAATCTCATAAATAAATTATGTAAGGAAGCAAACACAAAGCTGACACTGGAGACTCCTTCCATAAAAGTTAAATAATGTCTCCTTATTGAAACCACCCTATCAACGATTATGTTTTCTTTGCTAAATATAAACATTTTTTATTTTTTAATCCATTTATTATAAGGCTTAACATATGTGAGCTCATACCATAAAGGTCAGTCTAAAGTAGCTGATGTTATTAAAATAATAATCAACACCTTCTGACCAATCAGAATCGAGAATTCAACAGCGCTGTTGCATAAATACAAATATAACAGCTAATTGCATATTAACTGTTTAAGTAATAATGCTTTTAGTCTGGTCTGTGTAAGGAATAACACACATCAGACTGTGCTGTCATACTTGGCGTAATGCTCTGAAGTGGATTATTTTCGTAGCAATGTCTGAATTGTGTTATTCCTCTTATGCCACAGCAATTTGCGATTACAATTTTCAATTTATTAACGAACATCACGTTTTTAACTGGTAATAATTTAATGTTATGGAATGGTTGTGAGAACAGTTAGTTCCTGTTATTGATTGTTATAGTGGTTGTAAACAGTCATTCCCTCACCAGCGTGCCTGTTTTTTTCTTTTTCTTTTTTAAAGTAAATTAGACAAAAAAAAATGTATCTTGTCATGTTACCTAGAAACCAGAAAGCACAAACTCCGCTGGTAAAGAAATGTCTACTAACGAAACAAAAAAAACCTTCACGTGAATGATTATACCTTCTTATACACATTTTATTTCTGTCTGTTTATTATTCGGATTAGTTAGAAGGTGTTGAGTAACTTTATAGAGTACTGTATAATGTTAACACCTTCTGACCAATCAGAATCGAGAATTCAACAGCGCTGTTGTATAAATCTAAATAAAATAGAAAAAAAAAATAATAATAATTGCATATTATCTGTAATAGTGCTATCTTCGGCTGTATATTTTTTAACCTGCAGTTTACCGTAAATGGACTTTGAAGGCTTTAAGTTTGTAAGTGTTGACCGAAACACTGAGTGTGTGATTTCATGAGAAGTTTTTCCAACATCAGCAGTGGCCATTTTCACTTACGTATATGTATTTTTGTTGCTGTTGCTAGTGCTCCTTCACAATTCATATTATTATTAGACAGTAATTATGCAACTATCAAATCCCATAGGAAAAATATATAGTGCCTATCATTATTCTATAGCAGTTGCACCAGGACCTCACAACGAAGTACTGAATTGTACAATGTTAGAAGGATGAAAAATGGACTTTGTTGTGGCTTGTGGCCATACACATGACGGTGTACTCAGAGAGAGATAATTAACCTTGCTTTCACTCTCACGCCATAGTGTATTTTTATGATGTTTAACTAGCTAAGGCACACATCTGTATTTTTTAATGTACAATGCTATTTATAACGCAGGGTGGATTATGCAAAGAATCTAGTCTTTTATTTCTTTGTTCTGGCTCAGTGGCTGTGTAGAGAACCTGGTGGCCCTCTTCCTCTTTCTCACCATCAGTAGATGAAAGGCAAATATGCTAAAGTTTCAGTTCCACATCTAAAGGGTCTGGTGGCAGTTTATTACTGTCTTTCACATTGTGCACTGTTTTTTAAACTCAACTTATGACTCCTCATATATTGTGTTTCTTTTTCTATGCTGAACCAAATATTCTTTTACCTACAGAGTTGTAAAATGTAAGTTCATGACCATTTTTAGCACAGTAAACTTCTTATTTTTTGGCTTTGCCTCCTCAGTGTAGTACTTTGTATATTTTAGGGTTATTGTCACTCTGTCATAGCTGCCCCTGATTAAAGCAAGAACTATTCTGTGTATTTGTGCTTTTTATCTTGTAAGATACTTTGAAAGCATTGAGGTACATTTTATTACTACTGTAATTTTCCTGTTTTTTTTTTTTTTTTAAATAAATGATTTCAACAATTGCTAAAATTTGCTATGACTGATGTAATTGTATGCGCAAAGAAAGAGTGTGAAAGGGAGAGGGCAGTAGAAAACATTTGTGGGAAGAAGAAAGATGAGTAGTGGGCAGGGGAAATAAGAATGGGTGGGGGTGAACAGAAAAATGCGATAATATCAAAGTGTCAACAGACATCAGGAGGCCATTTTATTGCACCTGTTTGCTCAACTTCATAGACGATGGAGGCAAGACTCGTCTTCTTGTTCAGTCTCTTCGCAGGTAAACACCTCATATATTACACAATTTGTGCTTTTTTAAAAATTTATTATGGCTTGTCACTCTACTCTGAAAGGTACTTCATTAATAACATTACATCATTGTAACATTAATATTAATATCTCACCTGGAAAATTAAATGTAGTGTGCATTTAAGTCACGCCACAGCCGTCGTCTTTAAGGTTATAATTATAATTATGTACTTTAAGGAGTTTAAAATGTTTAAAAAAAACACACAAGCTCTGCATGTCTTCCCTTGCAAAAAAAAAATGTATTTAAAGAATGTAAATAATATTTAAAGTACATTTTCATTTGAAGACTTTCAAAGTGTATATTTTAAAGTATAACCTTTTAAAATATACTTCACTATGTTGCACTGAACTACACTTTAAGCATGCTTCAAAGTATCTTGAAGCATATTTCAAAAGACAATTTCAATTACATTTCTTATTTCTTACAAGTAGTACATGTACTTCAAGTGTAATAACTGTCTACAAATGACATTCTTAAATCTACTTGAATGCAACTTGCATTAAAAAAAAAAAAAAGACAACTGAAGGCATTTAAGATGTTTAAACATAGCTTAATTACAATTTAAATACACTTAAATACACTTATAATAAATAAGTTGCCATAGGTTGTTCCAAAAGAATACATTTAGTATGTATTAAAGTATGCATTTTTCATATTAATTATTCTTTTAAAAGTACACTTCAATTTTTTACAAGAGTTATTAAACTATAGAAAAGATATCGCATGTCATATAGCTAAAATTCTCTTATAAGTAAACAAGTATATATATATATATATATATATATATATATATATATATATATATATATATATATATATATATATATATATATATATATATATATATATAATTATAAATGTTCCTCTGTTACAGCTGTACATTATGTGTTTGCACTAGCACTATTATCTGTTTATTAAATTCGAAATATACCCATTCTAAACCCTATACTCTACTTTATGGTACAACATAACTGCAAAAAAAAGTATGTATTCTTATTATTTAAAATAAAGCAATATTAAATTTGCAACATTGCAGTATCCTTAAATAGTTCTTTCAACTCCTACAAGAACAAACTCTAAATGTTCTTGTATTAATACACATAAAACTGTAGTTTTGAGAATAAGTAGCCATATTCACTGGCATACAAAATAATTATTATAAATTATATTATTACATATTAATATATATATATACACTAAACCACAGAGCTAATGTTGAGATTGATATTATATAAAGGGAGAAAATCTCACAGTAGCTGTAAGTGTATTAGTTATTTAATTTTGCCTGCATCTTATTTGCAACAGGCACCTGTGACAGTTTGGCTTCACTGGAGCTTATCTCCTGTTAAAGCCAGTTTTACTTGGTCTCCTATCTGTGTGTGTATGCGTATAATATATTAGTCAGAACCAGAATTACTGGCATCCTTGGTAAAGATGATCAAAAAAGATGTCTTTGTGGTTAATTAGCTTGATCTCAGGGAAGGGAAGAGTAGGTGTCGTGTCAGCAACTCAGTGCATACAGTTACGCAGATACAAGTCAAGAGCTTCAGTTCATTTTCAGATAAACATCAGAATGGAGAGAAAATATGAACTCAGTGACTTCGACTGTGGTGTGGTTGTTGGTGCCAGACAGGCTGGTTAGAGTATTTCAGAAACTGCTGATCTCCTGGGATTTTCCCACACCACAGTCTCCAAAACACTGAATGGTGCGAAAGACAAAAACGTCCACTAAGCGGCAGTTCTGCAGATGTTGGTGAGAGAGGGCAGAGGAGATTGGCCAGAGCCAGGGTTGCGCTAACAGAAAGGCTACAGTAACTCAGATAATCACTCGGTACGATTGTGGTGAGCAGAAAAGCATCTTAGAACGCACAACATGTCGAACCTTGAGGCAGATAGGCAACAACAACAGAAGACCACATTGGTTTTCACTCCTGTCAGCTAGGAACAGGAATCTGAGGCAACAGTGGGCACAGGTTCGCCTAAATTAGAGAGTTGATGATTGAAAAAACATTGCTTGGTCTTTTTCCGATCTTCAGTTGTACTGCTGCTGCATGATTGGCTGATTGGTTTATATATACAAAACCATGTCACAATATATATATACATATATATAATATATATATTTTTTTAAATCACCAACAATTTGAATAAAGTTCAAGTAAAATGAAGTAAAGTTATGTTTTTTACATCTTTTTTTCATAAGTTGCTGCTGATGCTACCAATCCTCTTAAAATAAAACTGTGGTTTGACCGTCCTGGCTTACGACTCGCCATCTCAAAGAGAGCCAATATGAAGTGCTGTTACATCTGCCAGTTTGATGTTGAAGTTAAATGGACACAGACTGTTATGACTTCCAGCAACACAAGTACGATTACGCTTGTGAATCAGTCAAATGAACGAGTGGAAATTCGCAAAGAAGTAGAGAAGGATAAGGAATGCTCAAATCTGGTGCTAAAAGACATTGAGCTGAATGATACAGGCCTGTATCAATGCCTTCTAACAAAATCAAACCACACTGTCTATACACCCGGCACCTATTTACAAGTATACGGTGAGTGGAAAATATTTTAAAGTTCTGTTTTGTGTGTATATTTGTCTTCTTGTGCCAGCATTAACATCTTATATTGAAATTTTGCTATTTGAGTTGGCATATTTATAGTTGGATCAAAATAGACAGTCAATGCTAGAATGTCAATGTTATTTTGCCTTTTATAGTCAATGGTATAACATTATGAATAATAATGAGTTATGTTTCTGATCCTCTTTGACACATACATCCCCATAGAAAGTGTGTGAAAACTATATTTGATAGAAATATTTGATTGAAATATATTAATGATTGGTTCGCTGTGAGATTGTTGTGAATCTTAATGGCCGAGAAGTTTGAGATGGAACTATGTATAACCTAATCTATGTTCTTCTTCTTAGAGCCCATACAGATGATCCTGGACATCAGTGAGAGGAGTAAGAACAGCCTCATCACTGCTGAAGGTGTTCTCCTGCTGTTGTTTGTGCTGCTGCCTGGCATTATGCTCATCTTCAAGGTGCTTTACACATGTTCTCATATATATTTATCATGATAAAAACTGGTAACATTTTACTATAAGGTTCACAAATAAGCAATTTTAACCCTTTCATGCATAAATTGTTTATACGCATATCCAAATTCTTTTATTTATTTATTTTTTACTTAAAAGTGCATGATGTATTTTGCACATGAATTTTGATTCAGTCTAAATATTACTTATATTTTAAACAATGGATTCTCCATGGGTAAAAAAAGGCTAAAACAGTATGCTTGAAATAATAATAATAATAATAATAATAATAATAATAATAATAATAATAAAATCTTCCAATGTCCAAAATTTTTTAACATTCATGTTGAAGGCCTTTTTTTTCTTAGAAAATGTCTTTTCTGAACATACAGAATTTACACGGTTGAGGAATGTTGAATGATGCAAGAAAAAAAAAAACATTTTACCCCAAAACAACACTAATTTAATTAAAAAACACACTAATGGACAGTCTTTCATGCTTTCATGCAAAAAAAAACACACCTTTTTTTTTTAATTTTTTTTTTTTTTTTAAGGTGATCAGTGGATCAGTCTGGCACAAAAACAGTTTTACTTTTTTTTTTGTAGAAAGTTAGCAAAGATTGAGAACAACAGCTAAAGCTACAGATGTGTATATTAATGTAGAGTAATGCTCTCAAGTGATTTGGAGTTGATTGACATCTTATATTTTCCTTTAACTTAAAAAATTTATAACTTTAAATTGACTGTCCATTAGTGTGGACACTAAGCATGAAAAGGTTTTAATATTTCACAAGTTCATGACGATATGGGTGGAAAATACTGGAGTAATTCTTTATTTCTGTACTTATACACTATATTGGAAAACTTGTACTTTACTCAAATATTGTTGAAATCGAATACTTGTACTCTTACTCAAGTAAATTTCCAAGTTCCAGTTTCTTAGTAAGGTCTTGTCGTTTGCTGGAGTTACTGATTCATACAGCATGAGATGTTCCATTTGCCTCCCACCTAAAAAAAAAAAGAAGAAAAAGAAATAATGGTCTTTAAAATTCCCCATCAAACCTAAAAGAGTGTGTTATATTAACTTTCAGTCAACTGAAATTACAGAGTTAAGTTTTAGCTTGTTAAATTAGCTAGCTAGTTAGGTTTTGTACATTAGCTTTAAATCAGCTAGCTAGTTGATTTTTGTACATTAGATTATTAAATGACCTAACTTCTTAAATTTGCTAGTATTGTTTTTGTTGCTAATGTGCCTTCATTCCCAAAAGGGTTATTAAACATTAGCTAACTCAGTCAAACTCGAATTTGTCTTGCCCAGTGCGAGTTAGAGGACATGGGGCCCTCTGTAGCACTCATTTCTGTCATCTTAATATCAAATCTTGGATATGATCTTTAGTACTACTTCAGTGAATCATTGATCAAATAGATATAAATAGAATTTCAGTGTGCAAAACCAATTCCGAATGCAAAGTAGTGTCATACACTGTGTCACACAAGTGTCTCACAGAAAAAAGAAAAAAAAACAGTATGTTTTAGAATTAAATCTTACTTCATAAAAGCAACTAAAACAATGAAGTCAATCAGGACGTTTCATTTTTGTATTTAATTTTTTTTTTAATTATTATTTTAAATATTTCCCCTGGCCATGGGGATGCCATGTTCCTTATAACCCACCGCTTAGAGAACTAGCTTTCATCATAATGAACTTGTGATCAGCTCTTTTTATCAGCTCTTGAGTACCCGAGTATGTTTAAATGTTTTAAATACTGACTTTCACACAAGCAGATCTTTGCCTCCATTCTTCTACTTTCAGTGTGCTGTATTATTTCCTGATAATACAGTATATTGCTTATTTATGGACTGCATTTAGTGCTTATTTGTGTTACCAAAAATTTAGATTTTTCCTTTTTTTTTTAGATTTTTAAAAAAAATTTCTTCACATGACCTTTGGATCCCATTAAAGTTTGATTTTCTGTGGTAAAATATTGGTAATCAGTTATCAGTTCAGTGATGTTTAAGTCTTAAAGTCAGCTTCACATTTAAGTCTTTTAAGTCAGCTTTTTCTATCTTAATTTCTTCCTTTCTTTCGCATAGACAAAGGGCTTGAATCAGCTGGAGAAAAGAAAGGGCAAAGAGGAAGAAAATATTTATGAGGTATGTCCTCTTTTTGCTTTCTGTAATATTTTCTGTTAGAAAATGCTTAACTTTTTTTTTTCTTCTTTTTTTTCAGTTTTATAGTTTACAGTTTTTTTAGAGTTAACATCATACAACTCTAATACTACACTATTTAATTATGTGCAAATAAACTATAAACATTTCATTTTGTAAAAACAATATTTAATGTGAGCTGCATAATTCTGTGTGTGACATGCTTGATCAGTGAAGGATATTATTTGCCTGACATGAAATAACTGGTGATAATTTGAACATAAATAAGAGGAATTTACACTCTTTATATCTATAGGGTCTAAACCTAGATGAATGCAATTCCACATATCATCAAATCCAGCGCTCTCTCGTCCAAGGACCATACCAGGATGTGATCAACAATGACGAAGATGACATTCAGCTGGAGAAGCCCTGAATGGGTGGCTGTGAGGAGTCAGGATCCATGCCATACAAATACATAGTGTAGCTCTATCGCTAATGTTTGCTTTGTCTGTTGTAGGTATAAATTAGGGGTGTAACCAGTTATGAATATGTTATTCAGATTGAACAGATAATGCATCCCAGATGAATACAGATACAAAACACAGGTGGAGTATTCAGGGTTTTTTTTTAAGAAAGCTTGCCAGTTTCAGGGACTGAGATTGTGAGGTTTTTTACTTTAATGTCTAGCTTTATAGAACAACTCACTGAAGGTCATGGGGAGGGTTGCCAAGTTTCAGCAAAGTTCCCAACCCAACTACAACTCAAAACCCACACAAATAGACTTGAAAATTTGGTGGTAACAAGTTAACAGTGGTACACTTTCCTGATTTGCAGTATACAGTATATCTGCAATATGTGGATAATATACGTGGAACCTGGCAACCCTGCTCACATAACTTAAAAAAAAACAAGCAAGTTTACTAACATGATACTAATGAGAGATGAACTATTCCATTTTAGCTCGACGGCCTTACTGAGTGCCAAAATAAAACCACATTTCTACTATATTTTTGTACAAACAAAAGAAATATACTTTCATATATTCAATCGCTCCTTCATAGAGCTCAATCAGACTGCACGCTGTGCACAGGGTAGCATATCTCTGTGGGGCTATCTGCAAAAATAATCATTTAATTCATTTTAAAAACAATGTAGAACTTTTTCTACGTTCATTGCATGTGTTTTTTTCTGTTATTCTTAAATGATTGTTTCTCATCATTATTAAAAGAAAATCATACAGGCATTATAATGAAATGGTGCTTAAAGGACCCCATTTTGACTCACAGCAGCACTGTGATTGTGTCCTATTTTTAGCATACATTCTTTCTGGAATGTAACAAACCCAAAAACCCAAAAGCAAATATTAATAGAAAGATAGAAAGCTTGCCAGAAAGCTCCACAGGATATCTGCTTCAGGAACCGAACTGAATAAAGTTAAGTTCTGCAAATGATTTTTAGTGGATCTATAGTATAGTTGTAGGAATAACATAAAAACAGACCACTCCCACTTCCGGTTTAAATCTTTATACAAGCAGTTATGAATATTTTGAGCACTAAACAGATACAGATAATGACATTGTGTTACACCCCTAGTATAAATATGTAAATATTAACTGGAAGCAGGAAATAAAAAAATCTTTGCTTTCTTAGTTAACCAGATTTTATTACCATTACACAATATGTCTTCATAGCTTTGGTATAAGGAACAAAAATCATAGATAACACTGTGTTAAAGTTTAGTACTATAAAACTCATAAAAATTTAAAATGGAAAGTGACTCATCATGATTTTAATTTGACAGATGTATACTAGATTATGTCTTTTTTTAGGCTAAAGATATTATAAAAAGACATGGGATTAGGTAGATGTATGAATCAGTTGGTTGAAAATTCCATGAAGGGATTTATAATTATAAATTATAATTCTCATAAAGGAGAAAGTGCAGCAAAGCTTGTGGTTCTGCAGGAGGAAGGCTACTAGCTATAGTAGAGTAAATGTATATTTATTCAGCAGTTAGCTCTGGTCCAGCCACGCTGATATTCAGTACAACAGCACACATGCTCGTGCCATATTGCTTAAACAGATAGCTCAATTGTGTTTGTGTGTAAAGCTTTTAATAAAGATTATTTTACAAAAAAATCTGTTAGACTGATTTATATTTTTAGGTCAGTGGATGTCTAGATGTCCAGATACAGGCATAATAAAATGATAATGCCAATTCCTTTTTTGGTATGATTTTACTAAATCATTATTTAGTCTTTGACTAAAAAAAATTAAATGAAATAACTTTGCGACTTTCCATAAAAGCATGATTTGTGCAAAACCTAAAACTAAAAGTACAATTTCTTCTTTTAAGTTTAAATTAAAATATTTTTATTATTTTTAATTTTATTTATGTAGCTAGAAATGATCTTTTCATTACTGATTGTCTTTTGTATAGTTTAAACACCTTGATGTGTCATGATCTGGACCACTCTAGCACTTGTCTGTCAAATATGGAATCCTTGAAGATTCACTAAACGCTTTGTATCACTGCTTCAGCTGTTTGCATGGTTTTTAAGTTGCTTTGAGTTAGAGCATCTGCAAAGTGGGTAAATATAAAATGAAATGTTATTCTACAGGTTATTAACAGGTATACTATCAATATAATTATTAACAAGTACACTATCAATAAATGTCCTAGGAAGAAGTCATTTCTAATGACAATTCAAAACTAAACAGCTGCCAAATTACAAAAAAAGGCATTTATTTTACAGCATACAGTTAAATTTAAAGTGTGTTTAAATAGTGTTTCAGTAGACTGTAAAATAATCTATTGTGAAATTCACTTAAAAAAAACACTAGAGTGGAGTTTAGGTATAGAAAGTTAAGTACATTTTGTTGAAGTTAATGCATTACTGTAGTAATTGTTTTTAACACACTTTGCAAAGAATATTCAAGAACAAGTATCTAATGTTATCTAAAATATATGTAACAAGTGTGTTTTATGATATTTAAATTACATTTGAGAGTTATGTATTTATAAATACATTTTTATGTAAATTGTAATCAAAGTTTCAGCCATCTGTGGCAGTTCAAGAGAGCGAAATCGGACGTGCTCTCTCCCTTGTCAAAACGACACTAGCCAATCGTGGGGGTCTGTGGGGTAGATAGCACTTTCCTCTGAGTGTGTTCCATCTCCATGTGATGCAGCAGGAGCAGCAATTCATTATACCAGCACTCTTCAGAGCCTCCAAACCATCAGCAACAAAACAGGCCAAAAGAATCAGTGATCCACCACCATATTTTACAGTCGCTATCAGGTGAATCAGGTGGTTTTCTTTGTATAGAGTCTCCTTTTGTCACCAGTCTGACAATGCTAGTTGTAGTTCTAATGTGACAGTGCTGTACTGTAGTTATTGAGGTATAGGTGCTGCATTTTGTCAGATGCATGAGCAGCTGTTCTAAAAGATGTGGTTGGCTGGCTTCACAGGTCTCTGAGGAAGCATGTGATAGCCTTCACACTACGCACTTGGTAGCTGTTGTATGATAGGGGAGACCTGGCTGGAGTTGAAACTGACCTAAACTAAAATAGAAAATAAAAAAATCAACTAATATAATAGTAAAAAATAATGACTTACCAGGATGTTACCAGGATGCTGTCTTTTTTTTGTCTTTATAGCAAGCTGTTATTAGTTCTAGGCTCCAAACTGAGCATGTTTGCATCATTACCATTTTGCTAGCTAAAAAATAGGCCCTTCAGCTTCTTGAAAGCCAAGTTATAACACTATAAACATGCAAAATTCAGCTCAAAATGGTTTGTGAGGCTTTTTTTTCTTTATAATGATCTACTTGATAACCATCAGTGATAATGATCAAATAGATCAATGATAATGATCTACTTGATCAATATCATTGATGGTTATGGTATATTGGCCATTCAAACACACCTGACCAAGAGCAACATCACTAATTCTCCATCCAGTTTCACCCCCTTCACCAGTGTTTATTCTGGTTTTCTACTATTTCTCGTCTAGTTTTTTTGAAGCAAATGTGATTTTACTGCTCACAGGAGAATTATCTGGCTGCTCTGGGAGCTTGCTGATTTCAGACTGAAATGGAGGCGGAGTGAAGGGGTGTTGGCGAGTGTCTATAAAATGACTGAAAAGAGGCCCATCCAAACACAAACAAGCACACTGGACCATAATGAGGCAGTTTTCTGAACATGTTTTTACAGCCATATAATATACAATGCTGAAGCCATGGCTTAAAGTATTATTTGTGTATCATGTTCTACATATTTTCCAGATTATTCACTAGTACTAGTAAGAAATAATAATAAAAAAGACTATTGCACTCTTTAGAGTTCTCCAGTACTGTCTGTTTCAACAAGCTGCCTGCTATATAGCTCTTTTTCTTTTCAATCCACTAACAAAATAAAAGGCACAGATGATGAACTACTGACTTAACCATCTCAGAGATTTCAGGCAATACCAACAAAACAATTATTAATAATTAAATATTGTTCAAAATGAATTTTCCACTGTCCCGCATTTTATTTGGGAAATGATGTCGTACCGCTTATCACCAGTAGGGGGCAATAGAAGCCCAACGCCCATTAATAAGCTCAAGAAGAAGAAGCAGCAACACTTGCTCATGTAAGACGAGTTTGTCGTGTTATAGCACACAAATTTCCATATGGTCGAAACATTTTTTACCAAAATAGCCTTCCACATATGCAAAACTACCCAAACACACGCACACACACCTACACACACAGGGAGCTCCCCATCGCGGTTCACCAGAGCTCATTTGTTTAAATCTACTGTTGTAGCGTCATGCGTGTAACCATAGGCAACGCAAGGACACCAGTAGGCGGTCCATTGGAGGAAAAGATGAATATGATAGGTTCGATTGATCACCGCTGATCTGTGATTGGTTGTAATTGTGGACGTTTGTGCGGGACTTTATGACAGGTATGAGGGAGCAGGAACAGAGGAGGCGGCGATGATTCACTTCAGGAATATGGCGTCGAGAAAGAAGGCTGGGAACGGCGTTCAAGAAAAGGGTGCAAATGGAAAGCAGTTATCGAAACATAAAGACGGGCCTATAGGTACTTTTTTTTCTTGTATATTTTTAACACTTGCTGTGCTGTATGGTGTGTATATTAAAGCTTAATGTGCTGTATTGTGTATATATTAACATTTGGTGTGCTGTGTGCTGTGTATATTAACACTTGGTGTGAGGTATGGTGTGTGTATATTAACGCTTGGTGTGCTGTATTGTGTGTATATTAACGCTTAATGTATTGTGTGTATATTAACGCTTGGTATGATGTGTGGTGTGTGTATATTAACGCTTAATATATTGTGTATATTAACGCTTGGTGTGCTGTGTGCTGTGTATATTAACACTTGGTATGATGTGTGGTGTGTGTATATATTAACGCTTAATGTATTGTGTATATTAACGCTTGGCGTGCTGTTTGGTGTGTATATTAACACTTGGTTTGCTGTATGGTGTGTGTATTTACGCTTGGTGTGCTGTGTGGTGTGTGTATATTAACGCTTGGTGTATGGTGTGTGTATATTAACGCTTGGTGTGCTGTATGGTGTGTGTATATTAACGCTTGGTGTGCTGTATGGTGTGTGTATATTAACGCTTGGTGTGCTGTATGGTGTGTGTATATTAACGCTTGGTGTGCTGTGTGGTGTGTGTGTATATTAATGCTTGGTGTGCTGTATGGTGTGTGTGTATATTAACGCTTGGTGTATGGTGTGTGTATATTAACGCTTGGTGTGCTGTGTGGTGTGTGTGTATATTAACGCTTGGTGTATGGTGTGTGTATATATTAACGCTTGGTGTGCTGTATGGTGTGTGTATATTAACGCTTGGTGTGCTGTATGGTGTGTGTGTATATTAACGCTTGGTGTATGGTGTGTGTATATTAACGCTTGGTGTATGGTGTGTGTATATTAACGCTTGGTGTATGGTGTGTGTATATTAACGCTTGGTGTATGGTGTGTGTATATTAACGCTTGGTGTGCTGTATGGTGTGTGTGTATATTAACGCTTGGTGTATGGTGTGTGTATATTAACGCTTGGTGTATGGTGTGTGTATATATTAACGCTTGGTGTGCTGTGTGGTGTGTATATTAACGCTTGGTGTGCTGTATGGTGTGTGTATATTAACGCTTGGTGTGCTGTGTGGTGTGTGTGTATATTAACGCTTGGTGTGCTGTATGGTGTGTGTGTATATTAACGCTTGGTGTATGGTGTGTGTATATTAACGCTTGGTGTGCTGTGTGGTGTGTGTGTGTATATTAACGCTTGGTGTATGGTGTGTGTATATTAACGCTTGGTGTGCTGTGTGGTGTGTGTGTATATTAACGCTTGGTGTGCTGTATGGTGTGTGTGTATATTAACGCTTGGTGTATGGTGTGTGTATATTAACGCTTGGTGTGCTGTATGGTGTGTGTGTATATTAATGCTTGGTGTATGGTGTGTGTATATTAACGCTTGGTGTGCTGTATGGTGTGTGTGTATATTAACGCTTGGTGTATGGTGTGTGTATATTAACGCTTGGTGTGCTGTGCTGTATATATTAACGCTTGGTGTGCTGTATGGTGTATGGTGTGTGTATATTAACGCTTTGTGTGCTGTGTGCTGTATATATTAACGCTTTGTGTGCTGTATATATTAACGCTTGGTGTGCTGTGTGGTGTGTGTATATTAACGCTTGGTGTGCTGTGTGGTGTGTGTATATTAACGCTTGGTGTGCTGTGTGGTGTGTGTGTATATTAACGCTTGGTGTGCTGTATGGTGTGTGTATATTAACGCTTGGTGTGCTGTGTGGTGTGTGTATATTAACGCTTGGTGTGCTGTGTGGTGTGTGTATATTAACGCTTGGTGTGCTGTATGGTGTGTGTATATTAACGCTTGGTGTGCTGTATGGTGTGTGTGTATATTAACGCTTGGTGTGCTGTGTGGTGTGTATATATTAACGCTTGGTGTGCTGTATGGTGTGTGTATATTAACGCTTGGTGTGCTGCGTGGTGTGTATATTAACGCTTAATGTATTGTGTGTATATTAACGCTTGGTGTGCTGCGTGGTGTGTATATATTAACGCTTAATGTATTGTGTGTATATTAACGCTTGGTGTGCTGCGTGGTGTGTATATATTAACGCTTAATGTATTGTGTGTATATTAACGCTTGGTGTGCTGTGCTGTATATATTAACGCTTGGTGTGCTGTATGGTGTATGGTGTGTGTATATTAACGCTTTGTGTGCTGTGTGCTGTATATATTAACGCTTTGTGTGCTGTATATATTAACGCTTGGTGTGCTGTATGGTGTGTGTATATTAACGCTTGGTGTGCTGTGTGGTGTGTGTATATTAACGCTTGGTGTGCTGTATGGTGTGTGTATATTAACGCTTGGTGTGCTGTGTGGTGTGTGTGTGTATATTAACGCTTGGTGTGCTGTATGGTGTGTGTATATTAACGCTTGGTGTGCTGTGTGGTGTGTGTGTGTATATTAACGCTTGGTGTGCTGCGTGGTGTGTATATATTAACGCTTAATGTATTGTGTGTATATTAACGCTTGGTGTGCTGCGTGGTGTGTATATATTAACGCTTAATGTATTGTGTGTATATTAACGCTTGGTGTGCTGTGTGGTGTGGTTAAGTGGTAGCTCAGTGGTTAAGATGTTAGACTTCTGATCGGAAGGTCGAGAGTTCAAATCCCAGCACCACCAAGCTGCCACTGCTGGGCCCTTGAGCAAGGCCCTTAACCCTCAACTGCTCACTTGTATTAATGAGATAATTGTAAGTCACTCTGGATAAGGGCGTCTGCCAAATGCCATAAATGTAAATGTGTGTGTACATTAACGCTTGGTGTGCTGTGTGGTGTGTATATATTAATGCTTAATGTATTGTGTGTATATTAACGTTTGGTGTATATATTAATGCTTAATGTATTGTGTATATATTAACACTTGGTGTGCTCTATTAACAATGTATGGACCAGTTATTTAATCATGAACAGGATGAAGTGCTCAAAATGCCAGAAAGAGTGTCATACACTTCACATCTCTGAGAGGTCCTGAAATAATTAGCTAAATTAACGCACATACCCCGAGAGACAGCGCTGTTTATCTCAGTTTGGTGTCTTTGTGTGTAAATAAGAACAGATGGCACAGACACGTTTCCAGGACATGCGTGGTTACGTGTCCGTGACGTCATTTTGTTAAACAGGAAGACGACATGTTGGAAAAAGTGCTGTTTATATTTAGATTATAGTGAACACCGGGTCCTTTCAGTTTGACAAAGCTCCTTTTGCTGTTTGACAAAGAAATGTTTATAATTGTTGATAAGGTGAAGACAGGAGTGTAAGGACACATTTCTTTAACCGTCATGGAAGGAGTCTCCAGTGTCAGCTCATGAGAAGCTGCATTTTTATATCTTATTAACTTCAAAAGAGAGGAAAAAAAAGGAGGCTGGTGAGGGAACACCTCTTTCTAACTGTTATAATGTAAGCGAAGAGGAACCTGTCTGCTTACTTTAAATGTATAAATGGTTAAAAATCATGACGTGACAAAATAGGGGAAAAAAAACAAAAAAACTTACAATAACCTGGTTGCCTAAGTGTGCACACCCTTTTATAATTGCCTGTGTTCACAATGAACCAATCACATTCAATCTCGTGTTCAAAAGTAATTATCATGCAGGTGTCATCAATGACGTTATTCTGATTAATCCCAAATAAAGACCAGCTGTTTCTGTAGGACTTCCTTCACATCTTCTTGGTTTCATCTGACTTCTGAAGCCATGGTCCACAAAGAGCTTACAAAGCCTGTACAGGGTCCCACTGTCAAAGGTATCGATCAGAAGAGAGGTACCAAAACATTACATGTACCATGGAACACCATGAAGGACATCGTCAAGAAGTGGAGAAAATGGAGCACCACAGTGACATCACCAAGAACAGGACGTCCCTCCAAAATGTATAAAAGGACAAGACAAAAACTTACCAAGGAGGCTGCCAAGAGACCTCCGGCAACATTAAAGGAGCTACAGGATCATCTGACAAGTACTGATTTTTCCTGGCATGTGACAACAACCTCTCATATTCTTCACATGTCTGGGCTATGGCTTAGGATGGCTAGACAGAAGCCCTTTCTGACAAAAAATAAAAATCCAACCTCAACTAATCACCCCAAACTATGTGGCAAAATGTGTTATGTTCTGATGAGACCAATTCCCAAAGTAATAATAAATAATAAATCCATAATTCCAAAAGGTATATTTGGTGAAAAAAAAAAAAGCACATCCCCAAAAGAAAACCATACCCATGGTGAAGCATGGTGGTGGCAGCATCATGCTTTAGGGCTGCTTTTCTTCAGCCAGAACTGGGGCTTTTTCAAGGTGGAGGGAATCATGAACCGCAACAAATGCCAGTCGATTTTAGGGCAAAACCTTCAGTTGTCTGCTAGTAAGCTGAAGATGGAAAGGAATTTCACATTTTAGCATGACAATGACCCAATTTTTTTTTTTTTTGCAAGAAAGAGTGAGAAAATATTGCTAAGTCAAGATGTGTCACACTGATAGACTCTTAGCCAAAAAGACTGAGTATTTTAACATAATCAAAAGGTGCTTCAACATATATTAGTGAATTAGTTTACAGGAAACCAGGTTATTGTAAGTCTTTTTATTTTTCCCCTATGTTTCTGATTGTTTTTCACTTAATTTTTATAGGTTATAATTTCACATTGAGGGTGGAAAAAGTTCTGACGTGATTTATCTTGGTTTCGTTTTTTTTTTTACATCACAAAAACCTGCCATTTTATATGAATGTTGCCCTGTGATGGAGTGAAGTCAAATCCAGGGATTTGCTCCAGGGATTGACTCCAGAGCCACCACAAGCCTGGAAAGGATAAAACAGTCACTGAAGAAGAATGAATGAAAAATAGAATGAATTAGGAATAACAACACTGCATTCCATTGCACTGTTTCCCTAGGGTTTTTTTTTTTTTATAAACAAAGCAAGCCTGTATAGAGTGCCTGCCTACTGTGTTTCGCAGACACTCACAGTCGTTAATCCTCTTTCACAGGCTATAGAACAGTGGAAAGAACACGCATGGTAGATGGCATCATGTTGTTTTGGGCTTGAAAAGTACGAAATATGAAATTTTGGTCGAAGTAAAACTAATAGATCATGTTCTCCAGTTTCATAAAAGAGGTTTTTTTTAGTGGAGGAGTGGGATATTATTTTCTCAAGGCGTCAGTAATAAAATATTTTCATAGCTCCTCTGTGATGAACTCATGATTTTCCAGCTCCTTTCACCCAGATATTTGCGTCACATGTCCCGGCAGGAACACACGAATAATGTTTTAAAGACTCCCAAAGGAATACTGACCAATCCTGCCCGCTCTCACAGTTACTGTTGTTTCTACCCACTCGAAAATGATATTTTCTTATGAGTTTGTTTTTGTATAGAGACATGCATCAGGACTACATTCAGTCAGTCCCGATGCACACCTTTATACCAGCGTACTAAATAGCAAGGCTTTATCAACGTTGTGCATTGCTAGAGCTTAGCTGTTACTAGACAGTGTGTACTATTTTAACATACGTTTTTTTTGTTTTGTTTTGTTTTGTTTTGTTTTTAGCGAGGCTAGTGTGCGGTTTTGGGTGCAGACTTTGTTGCATCCACTTGTTGCATCGCTGTTGGCATGAATGTTCAAATGGCTCCAAATTTAAGATCGTTTAAAAAAAATCTGAAATATTGAGGCTACTCAAGCTGATGTCTGTGGTCTATTATCAGGCTGCAAATTAGAGACTGTATAGTACAGGTTTTAAACCATAATTACATTATGTAGGCTCAACACAGCACTTTTTCTAACTTTTTAGCAGTTACTGTCTTGCTAAGATGTTGTTTTGAGGTTTCGGAGGCTTCACACGTTTAGACATATGACATTTCCTCTTTTTTGGGGCCACCCTCAGTGCTTGTGGCTTAAGGCAATATCCTGCCTTGCGTATCCTGTAGCTACGGTTCTGACCACAGAAAAACAAAAAACGAGTTTGACACATAAGTGTTTGCTCTGGTAGCTAATAGCTGACAGCCACCAGGATCACAAAATAATTTTTACAGTATCCTGTACTCATAAGAACAGCTTCCTAGTCCTTCACGGATTTAATACAGACAAAAGCAGCTTTGCCTCTGAGCTTACTAATCACAATTATGGATCATAGCACACAAAAACATAATTCCCATCCACAAACATCCACACACAACAACTGTGTAACAATTTGCCAATCTGAGTAAAATTAACGTGTGCTTTTTAGTTTGTCTAAAAGCAGAAGCAATGACAGCTTGGCATTAACCTGTGTACCTGCGGTGTTAAAAGTGTCTCGTTTAAACAATTTTATTGTGTACCATGTTGCAGTGTTGGAAAAACATCTCCGAATTTGTGTCCTATTTGGGTGGCAGCCATTTTGTAGTGTTGTTATTATAGTCCCTGGGTGGTTCACTATATCCGAAAGGTCAGGAACCAATGGTAATGTATTGAGCAAATATGTCAATCCAAATATGTTGAGCAAAAGCCGCAAGAATATGATACAGTGGTTGAGAAAATGCATATAGCTTAAGGGTAAACTTGTAGAGGAGATCAGTAAATAAGTATAGTAAATAATAAATACAAAATTAAGTATATGTATGTAGTTTGTCGATGCGTGTATATAGTTTTACTGTCATTGGTTCCTGGGCATCCTGTATTATTTCCCATTGTATACCATAAATCCAGTGTCTGATGCACGTTACGTCTTCACTAAAGTATCACAATGCATAGCCATTCTTTCCGCTCGAAATGTGCTTCTCAGTGTGGAAATCAGAGCGCTCAATCTTGTCCGTGAACATAAATAAAAATGTTGTTTATCAGCCACTAATGCCAGCAGGTACTTGCTGGTGGTGTATTTAATGCAGAAAATTACTATGCATGACTTAGGTGCAATTTGTAATTGAGCACTATAAGTCAAATAGCTATAAATCAAACCAAAGCCCTCTTGTAGGGTGAAGTTCATAACTGGAATAGCTAATAGACTGGAACATTGCTGTGGCTGTTCAGGGTTTGGGGATAGAGGTCATTTGGTCATAATCATACAGTACACCCTGTACTATGTCGTGTTTTAAATGGGTAACAAGACAAGATCTGCTCATGCATTTGGAATGCAAGAGCACTTTGTGTGTGTGTGTGTGTGTGTGTTTGTGTGTGTGTTGGGGAGGAAGGCATAAATAGAAAAATGCCAGCTGAGGACAGAAAAAGGACAATGAAGGAAAGGTTAGGGTGTGGATATCCTAAGGGAGAGAGAGAGAGAGAGAGAGAGAGAGAGAGAGAGAGATGGTCTAGTCAACCTCCTATTTTCCCTTCCTTAGTCTCCTTTAACACAGTTTTTCTGGCAACTGTAAAACTCTGGCTTCCATCCAGCTATGTGTGTGATACATGAGCAGCTGCTTGTAGCTTTACTCTGTTAAAACCGAGTGTTAGAAGTACTGCATCTTTGTCATTTCTAGGTTTGCACAACAGAAGGACAAGCATGACATGCTCCAGTACACTGGGTAGGATTGTTGGATTGTTGAACTTCAATGAATTTCTTTTTTAGTGCATAGCTTTACATGCATTTTGCCTCACATTTAATACTTTCCTGTATATTTGCAGTCTTTAGGTTTAGGTTTAGTGTTTAGTGTTTGACTGTGGTGTCCAAATGTTCCAGGTTTTAGGAGTTTAAATTATATATAATTTAACTGCACATTATGTTGGTTAGGTTTGGATGCTAATGCCATTTTAATGAAAAAGATCAATTGTCTGTGGATAGTATGACAAATATTATTGTTGTATATATTATTGAATTCTCACATTATAACCAGTACATTGTCTAACCGTGATATGACACATTAACTAATAATTGATATGGATCATTTTATTTTTATAAAATTTAAAGCACATTTAACTGTGTTTTGCTTTAAGCAATATAGCTGCTGCTGATGTTCCCAGTGTCATGCACAGTTGTGCGTATGTAGATTCTTGTTTATGTACATCTGGCAATATTCAATTTGTATGAATAATCTCAATCTTCTTTTTAATAGGGTTGTGCTCTAACCAAAGATTAGAAGTATCAGATAATTTGTTAAATATTGCCCCACATTTTGTGGTGTTGTGCACTTTGTGATCAACAAGTACATCTTGTCATAATGCCAGAATAGCTTATTAAATAAAGGATGTTCACTCGTTTACTATGTAGTACATAGGAATTATATTACTCTTAACATGTTCTAAAGATAATTATAACGTTTTGAAGATAATTATAACTATAATAATTATAACGATTCAATTACGCATATGCTGGATGGAAGTATGGTCTATCTGAACAGAATATAAATGTCACTCAGAGCATCCATTGTTCATTTTTCTGTCCTCAGTTGTTGTCGGACCGCCAAGGGGATCGGCCTAGAAGACACATTTTTGGTCTGAGGGCTGATCCTATTGTTGAAGCTTAAATCTTTTAAGTCGGTGGTTCATGAGCTTTCTGGTTAAACACTTTCTTGTGCACATGTACTCGCACAAATGAATGCATCTTTAAACACACACATGCTGGGCCTCTATTTCGCACACACACACACACACACGCGCGCGCGCGCGCACACAAACACACACACACACAGGCTATATACATTGCATCAACACATAAACAAAACACTGAGTCATGAAATCATATGGATAGGTGTGTGTTTATGAAATGCATGTGAGACAAGGGTTGACTGTTTTCGTATCAAATTCCCAAAAGAAAAAAAATCTCAATGTGTGGGTTTTGGGCCAAAAAGGCTATTTTGAAGAGATAACATGAAATTGATCATTTTATGAACAATAATGCACCTGGTATTAAATTTGGGGCAACCTAGTAATGGATACTTGCACATACAGTACAAATAATGAAATGTGTAATCTCGTCAACATGGACTCAATGCTCTGTGTTTGTACAGTGTTATCAGTGTAGGCGACTGCCTAAGTCCTTTAAAGGCTACTCGCGACCGCTGATGCTGCATCCACAGCCCACGAAGCATTTAATATTTATTGTACACCACGAGCCTATAATCTTAAAGGTTTCAGTCTGACTGACTATCCACACCTCTGTGTAGCCGCACATACCTCCAACAGGTAAACACACTTGGGAACATGGTGACGCGATGAATCTTTTAGTGCAAGATATTAGTGGCTGGATTTCAAAAAAACATTCACTGAATCCCGTCTTTACAAGTTATTTAGCAGTTTAACAAAGTTTAACAAAGTTAGGCTGTGTTCAGATAGGCAGTGAAAATCAGAGTTTTGGTATATCCAACTTGAGTGGGAAAGATGTTCTGTTTTAAATCAGATTCAAACCACAAAAATGGTCAAATTGGATTTTCCCGTGTTTATCACTCTGAGCCTGCGCTTCTCAACCGCAGATATTTATGACAAGAACAACACACGAAAACCAGCAGGAAGGAAAATCATGGGAGAATCTTACGTAACTGTAATGCCCATGGTAAAAACAGCAGCCGAAACGGCACACATCATCTTTAGTATTTGTTTGTTCTGAGCTGAACACTGGTAATTGCTCCTTGATCCTCTAGAAGTCTGCAAATAAAATAGTTTTTTATTTTCCTATATGTTTCAAGGGCAGAAAAAAACATATTCGAATATTTAAGACACCAGGTTCTACTTTTATTCACCCAATTTTCTAACCTTTGCTTGCCCAACTACTCAGATGCACGGCTGCACCGTCATCATGACAACCAGTGTGTATACGCAAGTAAATATGACTGCAGTCCGAACAGACAAATCGGTTATAAGTAAGTTATATGTGTGATCACTCAGTCTAAATATCAGATTAAAAAAATAAGTCAGATTTGCTCTGCTGTTTGAACATAGCTCTGTCAGTTGCAATATCAGGCCACTTCTTGTCAGAGTAGGCAGTTCTAGGTCATATTTAGTGACAAAATGTACTGGAATCTGTAGAAAAAAAGTTAGATGTCTGACTTTTCATAATGAAAACTAATTCATAACAGACTTGCAATTGTAAACCTGGTTCTCGTTTCTTGCTTAAGCCCACCCATCATCCCAAACTCTCTGTCAATCACAGCGACACTAGCTGTCTGTGAGCTCATGATTATGGAAGAGGGCAGATAGGGCTTTCCTCCGTGGGTGTTAGCAGCAGTTTGAAAAGACGCTTTTGGCTGGCTTCATGTGTGTCTGAGGAAGCACATGTTAGCCTTCACCCTCCCCGGGTTGGTAGCTGTCGTATGATAAGGGAGAACTGGCTGGTGGGTGGGAGAAAATGGAGACAATCCCACCCTAAAAAAGTCTCTGTCCAAGAAAGAAAGACAGTACAGGTACAAAAACACATATATAAGTCAAGTCAGGGCAGGATTAATGCTTGTTTAAGTTCTTAAGGAAGAGGTAGCTTTTCAGTCTGTGTAAAGACACATAGCAACTCAGTCTATTAGACAGCCGAGGAACTTCAACCCACCACCTTGGTACTTGTCATACTAGTATCTTCAGGGATGGAGGCTTCAGTTCTAGCAGGGGATGACCAGTGTCATCAGGTAGGTGAGAGCTGGTCAGTTTTTGAATTTGTTTCCAAGCAGCTGTGTTTGAAATCTGAAGCAGGAAGCCAGTGGAGGAAATGCAGTAGTACCTGAGGAAGTGTTTTGTCATAACTTTGTCCAAAAGAGCACCGCTATCTAAATAACACAACAAAAAAATATGACACATGGCTCAAAATGTAAGGGTGCAACTAATGTAGGCTTATATAATTGCTACCAATTTTTCTAAAATTATTAAAGAGGAATATATATATATATATATATATATATATATATATATATGTATGTGTGTGTGTGTGTGTGTGTGTGTGTGTGTGTGTGTGTGTGTATATGTATATATATATATATATATATAACTGTAATTTAGAATCTCTCTCTCTCTTTCGCTCGCTCACTTCCATCTTCTATCCAGCCAGGTTACTCTGCGTTAACACAAGTAATCCTGTTAACAAGCTGCCGTTCACAATTAGTGGTGCGGCAGGGACAAGGATAAAAAACTGGGAGAAGAGACAGCATTGACCTTTTTTTTTCTTTTCATGTGGTATTTCCTGTCTTTGTCATTGTTTTAATTAGTGCGTTGTTATATGTTGTCTTGCTGCAGTTTTTTCCCTCTTCAGCTATGTATACAATATAGAGTCCCCTTCAAAAGTATTGGAACTGCAAGGCCAATTCTTTTGTTTTTGCTATACACTAAAGACATTTGGGTTTGAGATCAAAAGATGAATATGAGACGATAGATCAGAATTTCAGCTTTCTAACAACCAGACATGGAACAGGTGGGCCAAGGAAAACAACAGCAGTTGATGACAGAAACCCCCAAACAACAGTCACTGACATCATCAGCAACCTCCACAGGGCAGGGTGAAGATATCGCAATCCACCATTCGAAGAAGACTTCGAGAGCAGAAATATAAAGGCCATACCACAAGAAGCAAACCACTCATCACCAGTAAGAATCGGAAGGCTAGATTGGAATTCGGAAAGAAAAACTGAGATGAGCCACAAAAGTTCTGGACCCAATATTAAGCTCTACCACAGTGATGGAAAGGCCAAAGAAAGAAAGGATCTGCTCATGATCCAAAACATATGAGCTCATTGGTCAAGCACCGGCATGGGAGAAGCAATGTAGAGAGTAACCGTTTTTTTTTTTTTAAATGAATTTTTGGGCTTAAAGAAAAAACAACAAATCCTAGTAATCCTTTTTGAAAGGGGTTTTGTTTGGTATTTTAGCCTTCAGTCCCAAATCACGTGTTATCCTTGTAGTAGGTCTTTATTACATAGTAGGTCTTTATATTGAATTGGCATTTCAAACCCACACCAAAAGAAAATCTTTCTTGTGTTGCTTCTAATATGTCATACTACTACAGATTTACAATACACTCCTGTGTTGCATCCATTTTTAGCTTGGGGCCACATGATGGTTTAAATACTTGGGTGGGTGCCACATATTTTCTTTTGCATACAAGGCATTGTACATTCAGTTCCTCGTAAACAACCCTATACATACATTTATTTACCATTAAACACATCAGTGTTTGGGAAACCTTGAGTACTTTTCCCTGACTTCCTGTTTCACTGGGATATAAATATGAGGTGACAGAGAGGCCACATTTCCTTAATCATTCATCAACATGGGGAAGATTAGAGAATACACAAATGAAATAAGACAAAAGTGTGTTGACCTTCGTAAATTAGGCAATGGATATAGAAATAGCTACACACCTGAAAATGCACTGGTAGAGCAGTAATTAAGATGTTCAAAACGACCGCAGCTGTAATAAACCTGACTGGAAGAATGAAAGTGTATTTTGCCCCATGTACAGTGAAGAATGGTT